>NC_056741.1:127645999-127915999 GCF_019279795.1 Protopterus annectens
TTTCAGAACATCAAAACCACCAAAATTATGGAGGTGAGAAAAATAGGGGCAGCATGCCAGTATGTTTTGACATTTCAAATGCAATCGAACCGTCACACAGTCCAATTACTATGACTGGGGAAACAGCTATTTCTAACTACCAGGTATTAACTTTTGAGCAATAGTTGTTTCAACTAGAAACAAAACTGAGAAATTTTAACTCTCCAGATGAGCAATTATTTTTAAGGGAGAGTATACAAAGGAAGCATGTTTCTAAAGGTTTGAGATTTTGGAAATGTCCAAATTGTTTAGAAGCAGACACCTTCACATGGAGTTTTTGGAGCTGTTTGATATAACTTGACTTGAACTAACTAGGTTAATTGTCAAAACATGTATGCTACATCAAAGTGGGAATAAATTTGTGTTTCATATTCTTCTTGTTTTCTGGTGCCATGTTTTACATTTGGTTGTTGTAATTTGCATTGGAGTTGTGGTGCCGTTCCAGGAGTTTGTGTTTTTTTGGTATTAGTTCAAGCCTGACAATCTAAATGCCACTTCTTTAACAGCAAGACAGTCAACACGCAATGGTGGGTGACCTCTTTCCTTACTGATAATGTTTGGAGCAAGCTCATGTAATAGTGGATTAGGAAGTATTTTCCTTTCCCTAATATTGTGTGATCTTGCAAGTTGGTGGGTCAGTATTCAGTTAAAAGTGAAAAACTGGGATTCACTGTTAGCTTTTCAATAAGTTTCTTAGACCTGTAGATAAAGCTATTTAAACTGAACATATCTGAGCTGTAAACACCTTTAATCCCTTCAGAGGATCAGTACTCTGATTGGTTAGACCATGCAAATAATGTAACTTCAGATGGACAGATAAGCAAAGGACAGCCTCAGTAACAAAAACATAAATTGCTTTGCTACCCTACTCAATGCTGAATACATCTGTAGGTGAGAAGAAATGTGTAATAAAAATCCAGAAATCTTCAACACTGTTGTTAAAAATACTAACAAGGGATATGAACACTGTGAACTATATACAACATGTCAGACAATCTGACATACACACGCACACACACATACACACACACACACACACACACACACACACACACACACACACGCACCAGACCTCTGCACTTATCTTTACCTGCATCTTACACCAAAATCTGTGCATTCTGTTTAGCCAAACAGGGTTGCTGTTAAAGAAAGAAGAAAAACAGCTGAAGATGAAAATTGCTGTCTCAGGTCTGCACACAAAACGAACTATATATGAACAGAAGCACCAAAGCCAAATAAAATAACTGTAATAACGGATACTGTGTGTATAACAGTCCTACCTAGAGCCCCCAACCAGTGAATCCATTTGAAATGTAATTTTATTGAGGAACTGTCAATATGATGGGGTACTGAGGCTGTAGGATAACTGGCAAAATAGTGACAAATGGATGGGAGTGCACTGATTTTGAACATAATTTTGCTTTGGAGGAAGAAGGACTAAAATCATTGACACCTGCCTACAGATCTCAGAATGTGATCTAACCTGACAAAAGTGTTAATTAAAACTAACCTTTGAAATGTGCACTAATGTCCATATCCATCAACACTAAATGTCACTTATGATATGAAGACTTAGATGTAAAACACACAAAACAAACAGCGTGCATACTTTTCTAAAGTGTAAAGTAACAGACAGACAATTTTCAGTGATCATTTTCCTGCCTTGAAACTGTAACAGTCCTATTTATCCTGCCATAGCTCTCCTCTCAGTCTCAGCAATTTGTTTTATTGCTTGACCTTGTGCCATAATTACTCTTTGAAGTGCACATTGTCCAGCAGTTCGCTTTAACATTTGTGGCTCATCCTTCCCTTCCACAGACAGTTTTTACATGCAGCAGGAATCCCTCTACAGATTATTACGTCACTATATATTGTCCAATATTCTCTGTCTTGTTTCATCCATCCAAAGGTTACAACCCACTTTCTGAGCATAGTCCTTAAAGAATGAAAAACCCCACTTAAGCTCCTGGTGTTATTTTCTTAGTCCCCTTTCCACATAATTACAAAATGCTCACATCTGTGTATGAGCAATCAGATTTAACTGCTTTTCTGTAACATTCTCCAGCTTTTCTATCCATTTCTTCATAAATTGTTGCCTTACCTAGAAGTGGCAATCTTAGACATCATAAACACATAAATATACATTCTTCTTTCAATCAACAGTACTCCTGTATTGTTATTGATATTGATAATCTTAAAAAAAAGAGCAGAGTCCAAGGAAATTGCAAGATACACCCAAAAAGTTTAATTCATAAGCACTTTCGTCCATTACTAGTAAGGTGAACTTCAGACAAAAATCTCCCTCATAGATTGTCATTTTATAATCATTAAGTCCAGTGCCATCTTGTGGTGAAACTATTAAATTCAGATATAAAATAGTAAAACCACGAAAAACATAGTTCAAAATAGATAAAATTAAAAACACGTTCCAGTTACAAAATAGTTAACAAATTAGAATAATGAATAAGTAAAGAATTATAAACATTACTAATAAAATGAAATATCAATTGCACCAAGCAATTAAATATGCATCTTTCTGAAAAACAAAAGACTGATGATGGACGCCCTCTCGTTAATACCCAAGGGTGGGAGGTTTGTGGCATTAAACAAAACTTACTATAGTTCACATTTAGATGAATTTGCCATTTGGATAAACAGGTTTTGAAAATCTAAAACTATTATGTTGGTCTCACACTCATTTTTACAAAATGCTGAATTGGTCAAACATAGTAGTCATTTCAGTCCTTTAGACTAACCAGTTTACCTTAACATGTCTGAAATCATTTTATTACTTTACAGTTTTAGTGTGCAACTGAAGTGTCACTCACAAAGAGAAAAAATAAATAAGAACGAACCCTATGCAAGTGATTTCTGCTAGAAAACACTGAACAATTAATTCTGCAGTTTTAATTCCATTTCACACAACCTGGTAGTTGTTACTAACAAAGTATCATAGAATAGGCCAGATCTGATTGCAGAGAGGGATAAAACCCTGGCAAAGACCCAGGTGATCCAAGTTTGATTAGTGGCTTGGGCAACCATTAGAGTGGACATGCAGAAAGAGAAGAGTGATGAGGCTTAAGCTGGCTCACCTCTCTTCAGGGGATGGTGCGGGTCATGTGCTACAGGCACATGACCCTGTGTTAGCATCCCTAGTGGAGACTGCATTCCACTTTGGATCACTGCCTTAAGGAGGGGAGGTCAGTTCAAGGGGATACTTCTCTTGCAGAAGTGGCAGATATGCCATTCCCGATGCCCATTCTTCAGCAGGATGCCAATGGAGCTTAAGCAAACAAAAACAATACTCATGGTAGATAATGCCCCTGTTCACAGTCTACTTGACCTTTTAACCTCACAAAGGCAAAAATAATGGGACAATAGGGCAGCCAAGAAAGAAAGCTTGACTATAAAAAATGAAGCATGAAATCCTGCAGGTTGACATTTACCGTAGATATATTTTCAAATGTCCAAGGACCAAGATTAATGACATACTTATTTTGTCTCAGGTATTTATTGTTTGTGCACTGAAATAAAAGCTTGAAAGTGCTCACATAACTTAAGTTATATTTAGTGTTTTATATACTTGCAGTAAAAATGCATTGTTTGTAATATTTATTCATTCATTCATTCATTCAGTCAAGTATTTATTTATTTTATTCATCCTTTTGTTGTATGGGTTATTCCCACTAGGTTTGTTGCCACTTTTCAGGGGAAGCCCAAAGTGATATTACTTCATAGACTCTTAAGGCTATTAGTCTCTTAGCAATCAACATCTTGCTTCTACCCATCCTAAAGATACATCCCACTTTTTCATGGAGGGATCAGACAGCTAATACTGTAGTAAATTTGAGGGTATTCCTCTAGTCATCCAGTTTTGAAGAATCATAATGTATCTCATTGCTTAACATTTGGGGAAATTTATTACAGATGTGATGGAGAAACTGTGTAATGAATCTGTCTTGGTATGTTTTGCTAATCTGCTGGTGAAATTTTAGGCCCTTGTTTTCCGAGTTTGTTAAGCTACTAGACTTCTGAAGATATAAGAGATCAAGGCCAACAAAAAACAGTGCAACAGGTGATACACAGGTTGCTTCTCAAGTGTCTATAATATACTGACTAAATCAATAGAGTTTCTAGTGTCCATTGTTGGCATTTGGTCCTTAAGCATGAAATCTTTTTAAGAATCTTTCTGGTCTCTTTAGTTGCTTGATATTTTTGAGTGAGGTTCATAGGTTCATACTAAGCTAACTGCCCTTGCAAGCCATTTTAAGCCTAGCCAATTATCCTTTGTGAGTCTCGAACCATGCACCTTGTGTTTGTAAGGCAAACACCCTAATCACTAAGCCACCTTCCCAACCCTGTGTGACCTAAAGGGGTATCCTGCTTTATAATTGGACTAATCATTGATCAGTGTAAAAGAACAATGACATATTTAGATCTGGATAATATAAATTTAGTTATTAGATGTGCTAAGCAGAAGGAATTTCTGACTACTGTTGCCACTGGATTATTGAAAAAGAGGAAACTGTCAACCCAAATATCCAACTCCCTGAAAACATTTTCATTTAGTAGTGGCATATTGTCTATACCATATATTAAGGGTAGGGATTGTTTGCCAAGTGAAATTACACTGCACTTTTTTCACATTTAATATGAGCCCATTTTCAGTATACTAGGTGTTAACTAGGGTATGTTATTTCTGAACATTACAAGTATCACAACAATTTGACAGTAACACCCATATATGGAGTTTGCTTGGATGTAGAGTTTAAAAGCAAATAATACAAATTTATGGTCCAACTCAAGTTGGGAAGGAGAGACCAGGGAAACAGAACAAATCTATATTTTTCATAGTCCTTAATCTACAAACTTAATAAACTAGAGGTTATGGATCTCAGTTTGCAGATCATAGAGGCAAAAGCTGAAAAGGAAGAGGTCCCAGTACAGTGCCTTGGGGGATTCCAGTAGTTGCCCAATTACACTGCAATGAAGCATTCTGCTTGTTGCCTTTATATTTTCAGATGAGGCACTTGCCATTCAGACTGTCTGGGTTCTGTCTTTTAGCTAGTTTGCTATCCATCTTGCCACATAAGGATCTGTTATTAAAGACATTAGCTGATTTATCAATGTGTGCACAGGGTATGGTGTCACAAACTTTTGCCAAGCCATGATATACTGTGTGAACTTCATGACTGCTGTCAACAGCCTCTGTGATTCTCTTGAATGAGATAACTATTTTTACTAGGTAGAATGTCCCTTTGATGACACTAAATAGTTGAGGGTCTATCCTAATGAAATTTTTGATATCATAGTTGATGAAATCAGTCATGATATATTCCATAGCTTTGCAAATTAGGATTATAAGGCTGATAGGTTTATGGTCACCAGAGTCCATGATACAGCCACCATTATGGATGGGCATCCATTTTAGTGTGTCATAACGCAGGAACAAATCCTGTACATATGCTTAGGTTAAACAAAATGGGAAGAGATTCCATGTTATCAGTCCTCATAAAGGAAATATTTGTGTTCTGTGATGGTACCTTGATAACACATACTTTGCTGATAATAGGGGTATAAGGAATTCTGGGATATGTTCAGTTTGGCTAGATATTTTACAGGTGAACTTTGTACTAAACTTGTTAATGCATTAATGATATATATTGCATCACAGTTTGTGGTCAAATTTATGTGAATTTCTTTGCACAGTTCTCTAAAAGAAAGCCAGCAAAGGAAGCTAGTCATCCTTAACTTTAGAAGAAAGTCTAAGTTCTTGGGTTGCTGTACAAGCCAAACAGTATTTTTCAGTTTCCTGGTAATGCTTTTTATACTGTCCTTGTTATGAAGTGTTTTGGATCTGCTCTATAATTTAAGGAGTTTATTTTCTCTTGAAAACCTGATGGACCACCAGGATAGCTTGTTTTGAAGTTTTCATTGTATTTTCCTCTGGTTGGGATTAATAATTTTATGCCTTTCTCTAAGTGGAAGTAGACCTCCTTTGTGAAGCTGACTGCTGTGTTAGCATTTGAGTTGGTGTTGTTATAGTCACTTTTGAGATGTCATCATGTAAATATATGGAATTTGATTGGATGTAGAGTTTAAAAGCAAATAATACAAATTCATGGTCCAACTTAAGTTGGGAAGGAGAGACCAGGGAAGCAGAACTAAGCTATATTTTTGACAAACAGATTTAGAATATTATGTCTTCTGTTGGCTTTATTAACTATCTATCCTAGGGAATTTTAATTAATTAAGTCTAAGAACATTTGGGTATACCGTTTGTTGGAGGTATAGGTACTCCATTGCAAAGTTGTTAGTCTTCCAAAATAATGGAGTTCATGTTAATCAGAAGTTCTTCAAAGGCTTTCATAAATTTAACATGATCATCTGGGAACATGGGAGGTGTCCTGCAGCAGGCTATAAGTTGATAGTTTGTCTAATTTATGATGATCCAGAGTCCTAGGTTTTGCTTGAAGGTCTCTGTGGAAATGGTCCAGCGATAATATAATTCTTACTGAATATGGAGATACTACTGCAGACACTATCAAACCTGAAGGCATGGTAGGCATAAAACCCAGGTATGGAGCTAGTGCTTTCTTTACATTTGTTGTTTGAGGGTTATTTGGGATTCATATCGGATTATATAAGTCACCAGGTGTTAACAAAGAGTTTGGCAGGCATGAAACATTTTCTGATTTCTGATAATATAGATTACTAAGTGATCACTAAAAGGGTTTGGCAGGGATCCATTAATTAACTGACCCGTGGAATCCTACCAAACTCATTTTAATGATCACCTGGTAACATAGATAATCAGACATCAGTCCCAAAAAACCCTCAAACAAGTTTAAATAAATCAAAAACCCAACCAAGTTCAATAGCAATATATTTATCTCAGCCTGAAACAACATAACTGGAACATACTTTGCCCCTAGATCAAGCTGTCACTGAATTTAACAATATTTTTTTTAAGATCATTAACTCATTAATGCCAATTAGAATAAAAAAAATCAAAGTTAAGCCATTTCCACTGTTTACCAAGAACACTAAAAAAACGTATTAATGACAGAGATAAAGCTTGGAAAGCATGGACACTCAGCAAATGAGTGAAACCAACATATTCTGGCTAGGCTTATAAATGCCTTCGTCCTTCATTTTTACCTTGTCTCCTTTGTGACTTTTCATCCTGAAAATATATTTTATTTATATATGCACAGAGCAATAGCCCTTACCCCCACCTATTGCCCAAATCAACTCTTCACCTGTTTACCCCAGATAATTAATGATAGTGATACAACGTAAAACCTTTAACTCTGTTATATCATATTCATGACACACATTTAAGTATGACTTATTCATTTCTTTACATATATATATATATATATATATATATATGTGTGTGTGTGTGTGTGTGTGTGTGTGTGTGTGTGTGTGTGTGTGTGTGTGTGTGTGCGTATGTGTGTGTGTGTGTGTGTGTGTGTGTGTGTGTGTGTGTGTGTGTGTGTGTGTGTGTGTGTGTGTGTGTGTGTGTGTGTGTGTGTGTGTAGTACTGGTATCATATTAAAGCTACTAATATATCATCTGCAAGTTTATACTATTAAACTCTCTAATGTTTTCACTATATTGTACACAACCTTGTCTACATCTGCCTCCTCAAAAATAAATTATTTACACGTTCCTGTCTGTATGTGACAACTAGAATACTGTTCAACTGCATGTTCATTTATTTGTATCTCAGAGCTTTTCTCCCCAGGCGTCCAAAGAAAAGAGGTAATATTGATGAGTGAGATCATCCCACTCAACAAATGGAATAAATAAATACGTAAGTAAATAAAATCTGAACTAAGTCTCACTAATTACACAAACATAGATATGTTCCACATGCAGAAATGCCTCCAGGTCATGCGATTTCTTGCTGAGATAGCCAGTGCTGATAACAGACAATCTAATGTGGTCTAACTTGTGGTCTGATATATATATATATATATATATATATATATATATATATATATATATATATATATATATATACACACACACTCCTATAGTGCCTTTTTTAGGCAAAGTTCAAAGGACAAAACCACGACCGTAACAGGTACAAACATGCAAAATCTGAAGGTAATGCTACTCAATGCTAGAAGTCTAAACCTCAAAATGCATTCTCTCAAGGCACTCCTAAAAATGGAGAACATTGATATCTGTGCAGTAACTGAGACCTGGTGCAAGGCTCCAGAGAGCACCCCTGCAATACCAGGCTACAACTCTTACCACACTTTTCAGACACCAAACCAGGATTGAAACACTAAAGGTGGAGGAGTGTCCATATTCACCAAGGATATTCACACCACCAGGTTAGTTGCCCAACACAATGCGTCTGAAATTCTCCAGGTGCAACTAACACTAGGTAAGACTGCAATCCAAATTGTAGCTTGCTACAGATCCCCCACCATGCCCCAAGATTCTCACTACATCTTTCTAAACATACTGGAAAATATTAATATACAACCAAACATCCTAATACTGGGTGATTTCAACTACATTGCCATTAACTGGGAAAACTACTCGTGTACTAACACCTTTGCCCAACGGTTCTTGGAATTCATAAATTCCAATTCCCTGGATCAACTAATCCATAGTCCCACCAGGGGCTCCAGTATCCAAGACCTGGTCATTACCAACATGGGAAATCAATGCTCCACACCTATGTTCACCTCCTCATTGGTCAGGTCAGACCATAAGCTGATAATCCTTAACATCCACATCCCACCCCCACCCCTAGTAAGGAAACCTCCATAAAAACTTCTCCAAAGCCAACGTCATGCTACTCAAGTCAGAAGTGACAAACTTATGACACCCATGCACACGGGAACTGAAAGTTTGACTGCTGAGTCCTACACTAAGGCACTATATGAGCACATCCACTCATGCATGAATTGTGCCATCCCAAGTAGAACCAAGGTCCACTACTCCAAAAAAAAGGAAGCCAATCTGGTGGTCCTCTGCCATAAACAAACTTTACAACAAAAGGAAGAAACTGTTGCAGAAAAGAGGAAAATCCCAGGATGCAAAAAACTCCCTTACCAGCCTCAGTAAGAGGCTAAGATCCCTCATAAAATCTTCCAAAGCTAGTAACGAAAATAAAATTGCCAAAGATTCCAAAGACAACCACAAGGCATTCTATAACTTTGTCAAGAATCTAAATGGCAATGCTCAGATCTGCTCTGAGCTACAACAGAATGGCATTAAATATACTTATCCCAAGGATATTGCTAATATCCTGGCAGATCGATTCAGTGCCAACTTCACTCCCCTCTCACACCCTAAATGGCCCATCTCAATACCGGAAGATTGCCAAATTCCGGTAATAATGGCCACACAGGTAAAAAACGCACTCTCCAAAGCTAAGAATACAGCATCCATGGGACCAGATGACATCCCGGGCTGTGTACTACATGAATTACTAAATGAACTGGCACCTCATCTAAGTGTCATGTTTAATCATACCCTCACCTCAGGCTTCATGCCCACTGAGTGGCGCACAGCTACAGTTATCCCACTCCACAAGGGGGGATCCACCTTGGATCCCAGGAACTACTGCCCCATCAGTCTGACGAGCCTGATCTGCAAGGCCATGGAATGTATTATCATGGAACTTATAAATAAAGGCATTGGCACCTTAAAATACTGGACCCCACCCAGTTTGGGTTTGTGAAGGGCCGATCTTGTCTCCTGAACCTGATTGACTTCTTCAAATCAGTCTCCAGAGCCATGGACAAGGGTAAGGCAATCCATACAGCCTATCTGGAACTTGCCAAGGCCTTTTACACCATCCACCACTCTAGAATCATAGATAAACTTACTAAGCTGGGCATTAATCCCTACGTCACTTGATGGGTTGCCAACTGGCTTACTGACAGAACCCACACTGTAAAAGTAGCTGACTCCAAATCCAGCTCCAGACAAGTGACAAGTGGAGTATCTCAGGGTTCAGTCCTGGGACCTCTCTTGTTTGACATCTACTTCTCAGAAATACAGGCCAACACTAAGGGACTCTGGCTAACAAAATTCGCAGATGACTGCAAACTGGGGGTCATTATTGAATACCCAAATGATGCCGATACTCTACAATACGGCCTTACAGAAACAGATGCTTGGTGCCAGAGTCATGGGCTCAAGCTCAATGCCAAGAAATGTATAGTTATCCCCTTTGGGAAAAAAACCATGTACCCGTGAATTACCACATAGGTGGCAGTACACTAAACACCGAAAGTGTGATAAGAGACTTAGGGACACAGGTGGACAGTGGTCTCACCTTCAATAACGACATCGCCACAACAGTCAGGAAATCTTTCTATGTGGCACACCTCATCACTAAGGGCTTTTCATCCAGAAAAAAGGAGGTCATTGCCCCACTGTACTCATCCCTCATTTGACCCATTATAGAATACAATGCCCCATTTGGTATGTACCTCTCAAGACATCTGCAACAACTGGAAAGGCCACAGAAATACCTCACTAAAAGAATCACAGGCCTAAAGCAGATGCCCTATGCTGACCACCTTAAAAAACTCCAGCTATACTCTGTCGCATATCATCTACTCTGAGGTGATCTCTGCTTAACATACAAGGCCATTTCAAATCCAGAGCTGTTGGACATGCTACACTTAAAGAAATCCCAATCCCCAGAGCCACATGCTCCAGGGATCTCAACCTTGTCATCACAATAAACAAAACATGCTGGAGGAATAGGTTCCTGACCCAGAGACTCCCCAAACTCTGGAATAGACTGCCCATACATGTCAAGCAGAGCACCTCTTTGGCCCTCTTCAATAGGAACCTGGATGACTGGATGGGAGAAAGGAAATTCACCCCAGGGATCGTCAGTCGCCCTGCTAGACAGGGGTCCAGGGAAGTAAATAGTGTGGGAAGATATAGTCAGGGAATTATTATGGCTAGGCTTATATAGGCCCTAGGGCTGATAGCTTAGTACCAACTTATGAACCTATGAACCTGATGAATGTCCTACAGTGGATTCACAGTTAAATGAGCTCTACCTAAAATTGCAGCATGGAGGCAACAAAGGTTTTGATCAGAATGTGGAAGCTTTTCAATGACAGGAGCAGACCATCCATTTCAAAGCATGTTAGACTATCAATCATCTCATCTCGTGCTCACACATATTAGATCCCCATAGAATCACAACTATTCAGTCAATTGTTGAAGCCAATTAGTTTTTCTCCATAGGTAGGCATTAATTCTTGATGATAAGATTTCACTCAGCACTGGAGACTTACTGAAGGGATTCACATGCAGAGAAAATTCTGACACGTCTTTCTGCATGTCCACCAATGTTTTGTGTTTCAGATCAACAATGCACTGTAGTTATATCAGTATTGGGAAAGGGTCTTTATGGACTTTGCAATTTCAGAGATCCTAGCACATGAAAAGCAACTGATTATAACCCTAACCTTGGTCAGCCTTGTGAGTGAAGAATCTGCATGCCAAATAAATGAGTCAGCAATCACTAAGACATGTGTGTTACTCGCGTGTTCAGGAGTATTAGACTGAGAACACTCTGACTCTTGTTGACTCAATGCTGTAGGTGGGCATGGAGAAGGTGATAAGGCCTGGTCCTACTAGTTCTAAGAGTCTTAGGCAGAGATTTTTAACTGCCTCAATGAATAATATTTTAATGTGATTTTCTTGAGTATGTGCTAAAGGTGAGAGTGAAGGTGTGAGTGTATGATGCTCACTATGCATAGTTTTAGATGAGAGGTGTGGTCTCAAATTAGATAAATATCTGCAGCTGTTACAGACCCAGTTTTTTGTGTTACATAAAAGTTCATTATCATTTAGCTGACCTTCCATAATGCCTAGTGCTTCAAGTATTCAAAGAGAAGTAGCCAGATAAAATAAATGTGACTGAACAGCATAGCTTTAAAGTTTGTAAAAGTGTATATTATAAACTATTTGTAGGGATTAAATAGTTTGACTGCAATATATGGACCAGTTCACGTGAAATTATTTGAAGGAATCGGTTGTTTACTGTGGAAAGAATAATGGAATGTGTATTTGCATTTAGTAAGTAAGAGAATAGTTGGGAGAGGTTGAGACTTAGAGACAAATGTAGCTTGATTTAAAAAAAAGCAAGTATCTAGGTCTCACCCCTTCTGCATACTGATGACCAGCACTCTTTGGTAGATACAGAAGCACTTACACACCGAGAGGAGAGTTGCAACTGTCTGAGGCAGTATCCCAAGGTGCCGTGGAGGTTGCATAATGTACTGTGCTTTGTAATCTGTGTACTTTGATGGGTAGGGATTCTAGTCTCACTTCAGTCAGCTTGGGTGTGTGTGTGAGTGAGCTGTTGCTTGATATTACAGAGGGCATTTGCCATTAGCTTAGTAACTTCATATGATCCTATGCGACTGAATGGGTAACCATAAATTCACCCCAGGGGTTCCACCTGTGTCCCTCTTGGACAGGGGCAATAGATGCTGATTGTGGAAATAAGGGTAGATCATGGCTAGGCTTGTAAGGCCCCTAGGGCCATTACCCTAGTAACTTCCTATGATCCTATACATGTAGCTCAAGTTAGAGAAATCCAGATGAGTGGAAAAACCTAGCATGTTTTTGAAGAATAATGCAGATAGTAAGTGAACAAGCAGAGGAAATCACTTGTGTATATATAGTGCACAATGCAACCCTGATGCGCACATCAAAGCCCTGAGCAGGAATGCCAAATTTAAAACAAGTGCCATTGATGAAAAAGCCTCCAAGAATGCAAAAAGTAATACTAATTACAATTACAAACTGCCTCCAAGCAGTCAAATCTCTTGAAATAGTCTTCCTCACTTTCTTCTCAATATAGAAAAAAAACAGAATTTGTTTTACAAGTTAGTCCATTTAAACAACAAAAATACAGTGCACTGCTAATAATGTTGGTATTTATCAATGTACTGCAACAAGTGATTTCTGATAAAAATATATTGTAGCTATTATCTGACGTTTATCAAAAACAAAAAGTAAAAAGACACTAAAGCATTTAATTCACTTTATATAGAATCTGACTGAGAACAGTGATAAACAAAATGACTAAAGCTAATAGAAAGAAGTACCGTAAACTAACAAAATAGCCAATAACAAAAAGAGCTTGCATCCTATAGGAAGTGATACAAACAACTTAAACTAAAAAAGCAAAGAAAACCACTAGAGGCATTTATCCAGTTTCAGCAGTACCTGGAAATCTGCAGCCAATGTATTGGAAGGTATGACGACCAGTAGAAGATTGATTTAACAAGTGCCAAGGACTCCTAAAAACTCAGACAACTCTTTACCATCATCACCATCAAGCAATCAAAACTGTTGAACAAGACTCTTTCTCTCTCTTCTTACCATGGGGAGGAATAACTTAAATTTCACAGCTAAACCACACATAAACTGGAAAAACATAGTAGCATTGTTAACTGGAATTTGTAGAAAATGAGAACTTAAATTTTAAAATACTTAAACCAATTGTTATAGAGTCAGAATGAGGACAATTAAAACAAACGTAAACTGACAAAATAAACTGATAAAAAACTCGACTCATAAGAAGTGCTAAAAAAAAATCACCTGATAAAACATAATCACGTATGCAATTTTTTGCAAGGCTTAGAAACAAACAGCAGATGGATTGAAAAACACCAGTGATAGGTCTATTTAAAACTGGTGCCATGGATCCATATAACTGTCAAAATGCAACAGACAATAGCAGTTAACACTTATAAACAGTTAGGGCAATCAAAACTCTTGAACTAGCCTGGATCTCTTTTGTGTCAAAAAAGGGCATGATTTAATTCTAATATGACCACTTAAACAGCAAAAATGCGGTACGACTTTTAATTGGAATTTATCAAAATAAGACCCTAAAACAGCTTATAACACATAGCCAAGTTTCATAAGGGCTGAGAAATACAAATAACAAAATAACTAATAAAATGAACTCATATCACAGGTTTAACCATAAAGTTGGCATGCATAATGGACTGTGTTCTTTTTAGTGATTTTTCTATAACCTTCAATAATTTACTATAATTTAATAATATTACATAATTACTTATGTGGTCACAGGCTTAAATATCCACTGTGGTTACCCTACTGGTGGTCAAAGTTTAAATTTATGACCGTCCGTTGTCTAAAGACAGTGAAGAAAAAATAACTTAAACTGATTCCCCTCAATTTCTACTTCTGTACTGAAAATAACTGAGCAAATCACATATGAAATGGTCCCTGTTCACTTCCAAAAATGGAAATTTATGTCCAGTTATCTTGCCTGTTCAATAAATAATACACTGTACATATTGTGATGCCCCTGCACTGACCCAGTAATCAAGGAGCCCCAATCCTGACTAATGGCAACAGCTAGGGGACATACACACTGGGAGGATGACAAGTACACACACAGTAAAGTGCAATTTTCCTTAAGAGCACAGAGAGACCACAGTTAGTCTGGGGCTGGTTTCTCCCTCTTTCTCCAGATCCCAAATAAGACTCCTCACTGGCACAGCTTTAGGGGTGAGATCTCAGCTGAGTGGCCAAGCAAAAACCTCCAGCACCCTCTCTGTCCAACCAGTGCTTTGTATCCCTGCTCAAGTAGCTGACACATGCACACTCTTTGAGGTTACATTTATATACAAACACACACACACACACACACACACACACACACACACACACACACACACACACACACACACACACACACACACCTGGGAAAGGCTGGCACAAGTTCACTAGCTATGCCCCCTTCTGCCCAGACTATAAGGTAGTTTTCATTGCCACCAACCACTACTTATCAGCTACTGTAAGGCCCTTAACAAAGGGTGCCCAATCTATTGTGTAATGTTACTATTAATACAAATAGTAGCCTGACCAAGACATGCAAGGCTATTTAGGAGTGGCCTGTACAGTGGCACCAAATACATATGCAAGTACTTTAAGAGCTTAAATGTGTCTCACAAATATCAGCCACAAAGATAGGTTTAAATACATTTAATAATAATTAATAAAAGAACAAGACAATACTCAGTAAATCAACACAGTAAGTTCAGAGTTCAAAATCACAGGAAATATTATAAAACAACATCGCAGGACAGTCTCAAATCTTTCTTCTTCTTCTTTCGGCTGCTCCTGTAAGGGGTCACCACAACAGATCAACTGTTTCCATTTCTTCCTGTCCTCTGCATCTTGCTCTGTCATACCAACCACCTGCATGTCCTCTCTCAGCACATCCATAAACCTTATCTTAGGCCTTCCTCTTTTCCTGTTACCTGGCAACTTCATCCTTAGCATATTTTTCCTAATATACTCTGCATCCCTACTCAGCCCATGTCCAAACCAACGTAATCTTACCTCTCTGGCTTTGTCTCCAAGTCTTCCAACCTGGGATGACCCTCTAATATACTTATTCCTAATCCTATCCATCCTTGTCACACCCAGTGCAAATCTTAACATCTTCAACTCTGCCACGTCAAGCTCTGACTCCTGCCTTTTTGTCAATGCCACTGTCTCCAACCCACATAACAACATAACATAGCTGGTCTCACTACCCTCTTGTAGACCTTCCTTTTCACTCTTACTGGTACTCATCTGTCACGAATCACTCCTGGCACTCTTCTCCACCCACTCCATCCTGCCTGTACTCTCTTCTTCACCTCTCTTCCACACTCACCATTTCTCTGAACTGTTGATCCCAAGTACTCAAACTCATCCACCTTCACCACCTCTACTCCCTGCATCCTCACCATTCCTCTATCCTCCCTCTCATTAACACACATATATTCTGTCTTAGTCCTGCTGACCTTCATTCCTCTTCTCTCTAGAGCATATCTCCATCTCTCCAGGATCTCCTCCACCTGTTCCCTACTCTCACTACAGATCAGAATGTCATCTGAAAACATCATAGTCCACGGGGATGCCTGTCTGATCTTGTCTGTCAACCTGTCCATCACCATTGCAAATAAGAAAGGGCTCAGAGCTGATCCTTGATGTAATCCCACCTCCTCCTTAAATGCATCTGTCACTCCCACCGCTGACCTCACCACTGTTACACTGCACTCGTACATATCCTGTACACTCTTACATACTTCTCTGCCACTCCCGACTTCCTCATACAATACCACAATTCCTCTCTAGGCACCCTGTCATATGCTTTCTCTAAATCCACAAAGACACAATGCAACTCCTTCTGACCTTCTCTGTACTGCTCCATCAACACTCTCAGAGCAAACATTGCATCTGTAGTGCTCTTTCCTGGCATGAAACCATACTGCTGATCACTAATCATCACCTCCCTTCTTAACCTAGCTTCCGCTACTCTTTCCCATAACTTCATGCTGTGACTGATCAGTTTAATCCCTCTGTAGTTACTACAGCTCTGCACATCACCCTTATTCTTAAAAATTGGTACTAAAACACTTTTTCTCCATTCCTCAGACATCCTCTCACTTTCCAAGATTTCATTAAACAATCTAGTTAAAAACTCCACTGCCATTTCACCTAAACACCTCCATGCTTCCACAGGTATGTCATCGGGACCAACAGCCTTTCCATTCTTCATCCTCTTCATAGCTATCCTTACTTCCTCCTTGCTAATCCACTGCACTTCATGATTCACTATCTGCACATCAGCCAACTTTCTCTCTCTATCATTCCCTTCATTCATCAGCCCCTCAAAGTACTCTTTCCATCTGCTCAACACACTCTCCTCACTTGTGAGTACGCTTCCCTCATTATCCTTTATCACCCTTACCTGCTGCACATCTTTACTAGCTCGGTCCCTCTGTCTAGCCAATTGGTACAGGTCCTTTTTTCCCTCATTAGTGTCCAACCTTTTATACAACTCTTCATACACTTTATCCTTAGCCTTCGCCACCTCTCTCTTTGCCATGCACCTCATCTCCTTATACTCTTGTCTACTTTCTTCATCTCTTTGACAATCCCACTTCTTCTTCACCAACCTCTTTCTCTGTATACTCTCCTGTACTTCTTCATTGCACCACCAGGCCTCCTTGTCCTCCTTCCTCTTTACAGATGTCACACCAAACACCTTTCTAGCCATCTCTCTTACTAGCTCTGCTGTAGTTACCCAGCTATTTGGTAAATCTTCACTGCCACCCAGTGCCTGTCTTAACTCTTCCCTGAATGTCACCTCACAATTACCCTTTTTCAATTTCCACCATTTGATCCTTGGTGCTGCCCTCACACTCATCCTCCTCTTCTTGATCACCAATGTCATTCTACAAACCACCATCCTACGCTGCCTAACTACACTTTCCCCTACCACCACTTTACAGTCTCCAATCTCCTTCAGATTGGCCCTTCTACATAAGATATAATCCACCTGTGTGCATCTTCTTCCACTCTTGTATGTCACCCTATGCTCCTTCCTCTTGTTAAAATACATATTCATCACAGCCATGTCCATACGTTTCGCAAAATCCACTACCATCTGGCCTTCTGCATTCCTTTGCTTAACACCATACCTACCCATCACTTCCTCATCCCCTCTGTTCCCTTCACCAACATGCCCATTTAAATCTGCTCCAATCACCAGTCTCTCACCCTTGGGTACAGTCATCACCACTTCATCTAACTCACTCCAAAATTTTCTTTCTCATCCATCGCACACCCAACTTGTGGAACATGTGCACTAACAACATTCATCATTACACCATCAATTTCCAGCTTCATAAACATCACTCAATCCGACACTCTTTTCACCTCCAAAACACTCTTAGCATACTGTTCCTTCAGGATAATGCCTACGCCATTTCTCCTCCCATCTACACCATGATAAAACAATTTGAAACCACCTCCGATACACCTAGCCTTGCTCCTCTTCCATCTGGTCTCTTGCACACACAATATACCAACCGTCCTTCAGTCCATCATATCAGCTAGCTCTCTCCCTATACCAGTCATACTGCCAACATTCAAAGTTCTGACCCTCACTATCACAGTCGTAGCCTTTACCTGCCTTCAGGCATGCCTTCTGCCTCTTCTCCTCCTTCGGCCAACAGTAGCCCAATTTCCGCCAGCACCCTGTTGGCCAACAGTAGTGGTGGCAGTCGTTGTTAACCCAGGCCTCAACCGATCCGGTATGAATTTCTGTACTGTTTTCTGATTTCTGCATTTATGGTTTGGCAAAATTTTACGCCGGATGCTCTTCCTGAAGCAACCCACCCCATTTATCTGGGCTTGGGACCGGCACAAAGAAATGCACTGGTTTGTGCATCCCCAGTGGCTGGGTTTAAGGACAGTCTCAAATAAATACTGAAAACATCTAAACTAATATTTACTATCTTCCTATCTATATCTAAAAGAGATACTATGAACTAAATCTTACTTAGAGCAAGGCAAGTGCAGATGGTGATGATGAGTGGATGTTCTTGTTAGGTCCAAGACAAAATACAAAATGCACAGACACTCTCTCTGAGAGAATTCTTAAATTAATATTAAATATTACTGCTGGGTTAACTTGGATGACATCATTTTTTGTTACCTGACTTCAGTTCCCAGGCTAAAACAGAAACTAACAGAATTTAGCATCTCTGTGTGAAAAATGCATCTCTCTCAGATGTTTGCAGATCTTGGAAGTCGTAAAACAATAAACCATTTTGCATTTTAAACCTAGTAATTACTTCTCTTTCAAGACAATGCAAAAACTTCTAGCACTAGACATTGTGTCTGCTACACTGAAACTGAGAGAGAACTTTTATAGCACAATTGTAAAGCAATTTAAATCCAACTTATTTTCTTGAGGTTTTGCAAGTTAACCCTTTTATGTTCTAGTTTATACTGTTAAAACATACATTTCCACAGGTATATAGTTTATATGGATTTCTTTTCTAAGTCAGCAGGGCATGCTGTGGTTACATTTTAGCTCAGTACATAACATACAGTTTGGTATAAATCATATCAATATTCACAAATGACATAGAATTATTTACAAAATTCCAGATAGCTGGGCTGGCAATATTTACCTATATCACACACATGTTCATTAAAATTCATATATATAAAAGGATACAAGGGAATAGTCATATGTGAGACTAAGTGAATTGAAATGCATTTTGTGCAAACTTCAGTTTTTGTATAAACGGCAGATTGGGCGACTCTGGGCTGGTTAACAAAGGCAAGTAGCTTAATGGTTGGGCTATGAATTTAAGTGCAAATGTGTGCATTTTAAGGTTAGGGTAAGGGTTAGATTGTGAGTGTATGGTAGTTTGTGTGTCTTATGGGGTTAGGTTAAGGATTAGGTAAGAAGATATATTTAGTGTTTTGTGTGTGCGTGCTTGTGGGGGGGTTGAGTATCCAAGCTGTTTTGTTTAGTAGTAGTGTTGCTGAAAGGATTACCTTTTATGGTAAGGTATATAGCTATGGTTAGGTACAGGGTTTGGATAAGCATGCATTACTAAGATGGAACAAAATGGACCACGGGTGGAAACAATCAAACTGTGGAATGTCTGGATGCAGATGCAGCAGCAATATGCTTCACGGTAAAGGCTTAAGAAAGCCATCATTCATGAATGTGAGAAATAGATAGTAGCACACAAAGAAAATGATTGTAAGTAACATACTAGCTCATGCAGTAGGGATTATTTTAAAACAAATAGCACACTGTGTTAGACAAAATGGCATGGTGAGTCATGATCTGCGGGGGGGGGTGGAGATTCAGAGGTACATATAATTGAACTAGTGTGAAATGGTGCTCAGCAAATGCAAATGACTGCATCATGACATGTAAAACAATGTCAATAGGCTAGAAAGAGCCATCATGTATGCAAATGAGAAAAAAAACATAGTGACAGGATTCAGGAAAATATGTTTTTTTGTCATGAACCATGGAATCACCTTATCTATACACTATCATTTTCCATGTCCCAGGGTTATCAGCCATGTTAAGGGCAGTAGAATCTATATTAGCTGGTCAATATATGTTAGTGGCTGCTGTGGTAGTCAATGCCCATGATGTTGTATGGTGCCATTTTCCCTGTTACAGCAAAGCTAATCAGTGCCTGATGAAGCATCACCTCCTTGACTGCTACCACGTGGACATAAACATTGTATGGAAGCTAGTAGATACATGTTGTACTCACATGGGATCAAGGGAGTTGTGTTGAATGCCTGTCCTTGGAAATGTGAAGGTTTGTGTAGCATTGCTTATCCTTGCTACAGGGCTGTTTCAACATCCAAGTGGGATTGGGGGATGGCGTAATGGTTAAAGTGTTTACTTTACATAACAAGGTACAGTGATTGAGTCCTACCCTTGAGGGAAATTGGCTAGGCTTAAAAAGTCCTGCAAGTGCAGTTAAGTGAGTACTTAACTATGGATATGATAAAAGTTTTACAGGCCTCAGCCACATAAATCCTACACCAGTTACTAAACATGATGTGGATGCATGTAGGAGAGGATATATGGTTTTCACAAACAACAGAGGAGAGAAACAACACAATGCAAGCTTTATATGGCATAGCCCAATTCCCAGAGGTCTTAGGGGCCACTGCCTGCAATGAAACTGCAGTCAAGCCTCACCTGCTGTATATGGTATCCATTATATTAACCAGAAGGACTGCCACTCTATTAACTGCCAGTTGGTGTGCAATGCACAGGGTATTATTTACAGTTCTTAAATGAAACATCTAGGCAGTTCCCATGACATCTATGTCTGATGTATATGTTACTTGCACCAGTGTTTTGTGTGTGGAACTTTACCCAGGTTGTCTATTATGCAGGTACACACACTGGTACCTACAGGAGCCAAGAAGGCCCATTATTGTGAACGTAAGTAGCAGACCACTCACTTTGTGTGCTGCAAGTAATGTTGCAAATGCCTTGGAGTCATGTTTGACATCTTCCATTTGCAACCCCTAGACAGTGGAAAAAATATTGTATAACACTACACTGATACAGAAAAATATAATCTTTAAACCTGTGTTTGAAGTTCTGAAGTCACACTTTCTAGCTGATATAGATATAGATATAGATATAGATATAGATATAGATATAGATATAGATATAGATATATGTACTCAACTTCTTTGTTCAAGATTTCTGAACAAAGTCAAAAATAAAGAGAGACAAAGGCCAAACATCAGGTTATAAATATTACTTCACTTTTGATTTGGATATAACTGGTGAATCGTTGTATACCCTAGTGCAATGCAAGGGAAAACATGTCAGCAAGATAATTGTTTGTTGCTTAAATAAAAGTACTGCATCATGCTAAAAAATAGAGAAAGCTAAGGAAGCACTAGGGAAGTTTTTTTAGGAATCCAATCACCAAAAACATACTTATACTAATTCGCAGAGGAAGCAAATCAAACTCTGTCTGTAAATATAACTTTAAATATGAAAACATTTCAAAAGAATATTCTGCACTTCAGCACAGTGTATTTGCTTATGACAAAAGTACACATCTGTGGTGGAAACCCAGACTCCACCTGCAGGAGTTTCTAAATCAATGAAACTTCCTGCAACAGCAACAGTATGTCTTGTTAAAAATCAGTTCCTTCTCACAGAGATGAACAAAAATGTTGATATAGAATTTGTTCTCTAAGCAGCTGAAAGATTCAGTCACTATGAGGGCTGGACAAAAAAAAAAAAGTGGGCCAGGGCTGTTTACCATTTCTTTCTGTGTAAGCATATGAGTCTTCCTATGATCTAGAGTCTGTCAATATATATATATAGTACTAATAAATAGAAAATAAATGATAAATAAATAATAAGTACATAATATACTAATAATTACAATACAGTGAATGTACAGATACCACCATTCTATTGGCAAAAAGTGTCCAAATATTCCACAGCTGGGGCGTCACTTTTGAGAAGTCATCCTATTCATAGATAACGTTTTTTTCTTCATTTAGCCAGTAAGTGATTGCATGCTGAGGTCAAAAGTGCCCTGAAGGTAATGGAGGTAATTGCCTTTGACAAGGTGGCTGAACCTTGTTCATACAAAAAGAATGAATAATTTGCATTCAAGTGAAAAAAAGCGTTTGTGAATTATACATACAAAAAAATTATACATTATGAAGTAAAGTTAGAGGGGAAACTTGTACATGCATTGTTAGATTCAGCATGTTAAAGTTGGTGAGTGAAAAAATGGACTTTATCAAACAAGCCTGTGGGTGCACAAAACTATGGGCTAGGCTTATAAATGCCCTTGGGCAGATAGCCTAGTATGAACCTATGAACCTATGAACCTATAAGCATAATTAGTGCTTGTGCATGGAGACAAAAGAAAGTATGTTTTGGCAGAAATGGAATTGCACACTACCCATTGGGTAAACAGACTATTTTGAGAGGTTGTCCATGTTTTAGCTTATAATGGGATTTTAGATAAATGCTTGCTCACTTCCTAGAATAGTGGAAAATGGAATCCCAGCCTGACTCTACTGGTATAGAGGGATTGGGAAGTCCTGAATTTGTATCAGTGTAGTAGGGAAAATGCCTATTCTTAAGTAAGAGAAAGAGTCAGACTGCATCAGAACAGATAGACATGGACTCTAAGGAAAGAGGAATAAAGTTGCCCCACTGTACTGACAGAAATTTTATAGGAGGATGAAGGACCTGGTAAAGTTACTTCATTCATACAAAAATTTGAACAAGAGCTGATGAATTTAAACATTCACAATCCCAATTTTTAGAAAGTGCAGTTTGAAGATTATACACTCAGAGAAGCTAGAAAAAATATTTTGGTAATTGACTGGGTGGTTGATGATTCAACTTCTTTATTCTGGACCCATATTTAAAGGTTACCCATGGCCTCCAGTACAGGTTACCCATGACCTCCAGTACAAGGTAGACAAAATGGGAGAGGAGCATATAGTATGACAGTTGTTGGTAGCTTAACCATTAGCAGTTTGTACTGGGAGAGCATTTGTGTATTAAAAAAAATATGGAGAGAGGGTGGAAGCTAGTACGTATGTATGTATGTATCTATTTATTTAGGTTTGCTTACTGGGGTAGAACATAGATCACACAATGACCAATTACAGGCTTCTCTCTTTTTTAATTTCTTTTGGGTTTCTAATACCAGGATGGAAATATTAAAGTTCATGAAATTAGTATTGTTTCAGTCTTTGATGTCAGCCAAAAGTGCTCTTCGCAGCACCCGCAATGTGCCCAGTAATGACTCCTTCTGCAATTTGTATGGAGTTACATGTATTGGTAACATATCTAAATATGATTGCAGGTTCTTTTTCATAAGACCTGTTGCTACTACTACTATTGGAACTGTCTGGGTATCTTTCTTCCACAATGCTCTCATTTCTGCCTGTAAATCTTGATATTTTATGACTTTGTGTCTCTCTATACACAAGACACTGTAGTTACTGGGTGTAGCGATTTTAATGATCACTGCTACTTTTGTCTTCTTTTCATGGACCACTATATATGTTTTTTTCCTATCTGTCTTTTGAACTGTTGGTAATGGGTGATCCCATATGATGTACATTTATCATTTCCTGTGAAGCTTTGTGGATCATGTTTCCAATGTTTTTCAGCCACTTCAGTACCATAATGTTTGCACAATTCCTAGTGTAACAGTCTTGCCACATTATTATGCCTTTCAGTATACAATCCTTCTGCCATTAGTATGTCACAACCAGCAACAAGGTGTGTAACTGTTTCCAATTCTGTTTTACAAAACCTACATTTGTGTGTTTCTCCTACATGTTCAATGGACTTTGTAAACCAATGTGTATGTAGTCCACTCTCTTGGGCTGCCAATATTAACCTTTCATCTTTTGGTTTAAATTTGCCTCTCCTTAACCATTCCTGGGTTCAATCCTGATGAACATGAGGTTCTTCCAGAAATTTTCTATACTTGCAGCTATTTTCCACATTTCTTGCCTTCTCATCTGGTCCTTCACCTTATATTATTTCTTTTGTTTTTAGTCACATTCAGTTGCTGCCTGATTTTTATCTATTTCTGGTTTGATTTCCATTCCTGCTTGACGCTGATATGCTTCTGCTAGACTAAGTAGGGAAGTAATCTAAGATTTATTCTCCTCATGTTTCAAAGCTTTCACTACATTTGAGTATTGTGAGGTCAGCAGATATGTGTGCAGTCTCAAGGCTGCAGATCTATACATGTAGATATATATAGACTCAGTGAGCGTTATATGATAATATGACAAAACAATGTACAATATACAGATAATAATGGTTTACATTTACGAACAAGCACTGACAATTATGGAATAGAGGAACATAGTTAAAGGAGGAGAAGTAATGGTGCTGTAGATATGGGTAGCAGTAACTAGGTCAGGAAAGCTTACGGAGACCAATAAAATGAAAGAGGGGACTTGATTAGGCACAGTGGGTTTAGAGCAGTAATGATGTGGTAATGTGAATGACAATTTAGAATGAATGAGTTTATCATGTGGATCAGGTATGTGAGAGGTAAAAGTACTATGCATTTGGAGATATAGATAGTAATAAGAGGAATATTTAAAAATATTTCACTTGAAAAGTAAGAGATAAAGATAAAAATAATTACTTTGGGAAGTAGTGATTTCCTTCTCTGGCACAGAAGACTTGCACAATGGATTTTCCTTTGAACTGAGGACTGTTCCTTTTTGTCCCAGAAATGAGGAATGATAGTTTCTAGGGAAACTTCCAAATAAAAGACTGTTAGAAGATGGTGTCCTGAAGCACTGTTTCAGTTTATTATTTTCTGCTACTTATGACACTCAATGGAGATGGTGTTCTGTTTTCTTGTAAGTGGAAATCTTATTATTTATACTTTTTTATGGTATATGAGGAGGTGAATCTATACTTTTTAGTCTGTTAAAAGAAATACTGGGTTTTATGCCTGTTCAGTTTCAGGAAGTATACTTTCTGTCATGAATAAACTATATTGTTCAGTTTAAATGAGTCTTTAGGCCATAAAGGAGTCAAAAAGACACTGTAACATGTTGTACTATTCAACATCTGACTTACAGAAGTCACTATTTATATGGTCACTTGTATTTGGTGCGAAAATTTTCTAATTTGTTTTGGTCATTATCCATTCATATTTCATTAAAATGTTCAAACCTGTGGTTGTTTTACTCAGTATCACATGAAAAGAGGCCTCAAGTCATATTTATACATCTTATTGTTAAAACTTCTTTATTGTTGGGGGAAGTCCACATACTTTTGTGTATTGGAAGAAATATTATGTGTGTGTGTGTGTGTGTGTGTGTGTGTGTGTGTGTGTGTGTGTGTGTGTGTGTGTACCTAATATAGATATCTAGGCAGATACTCATAGTTATTTAGCTAGATAGATAGATATGAACAGGTACGATTCTATGAGCACAAGTATATATATATATATATATATATATATATATATATATATATATATATATATATATATATATATGCTGTATATAGGAGAATTTATTCACATTTTAAATATGACTTTAATATTTATTGATAGTTTTAAATAGTGTTCATTGAATAATTGTTGTACCTTTCTGATTGGCTGTTGAATTAAATGTGAATGGTATATATTTTGTTTCTGATGCAAAAGCAGGTATGGTCTGATGAAGTGGTGTTCACACCACTAAAGTGCTAACCTACAATAAAATGTATTTGTCTTTTACCCATTTGCCTACACATTCTGGCTTCCTAGCTCATTGGTTGGTCTGTAGGATGTTGTTGTGGAAGATATGGGGCAGGATTCATGAAGCCTCCGTGTAAGAGTTATAACTCATACACGGAGGCTGCAGTTAAACGGAGTGATGTCAGCATGCTCTGCATATTCATGAGAGCATGCTGAATCACTCCAAAGGCTAACACGGTCCATGTAAGACAGTAGGGGGTGTGTCCGTAGGCCGAGCCCTGTAAGCGGACACGCCCCCAGAAGAGTAAAAGTGCCCAAAGTAAACACCCATGACAGAGTCCATGGAAATGTGAATAAACACAACACAACACATGTCCCCACAGACTACGAACATAAAATGTACAAATGAACAACACATAATTTTTTTTAAATTGTAAAGATGTTTAACCGTGAGTGCGCTCATATGCGCGTGCCCGTAAGCGCAGCTACAGTTAGCAGTCAGTGGGAAAGCATATAAGAACTAAATATGCAAAGTAAGCCAATAAGCAATAGCGTAGCGGTAGAGATGTTGGCTGAAGAGCAGGCATTCATGGTTTGAGCCCCCATAACACCAATTTTTATTTTTAGCAAAATAAGCACAAAACAAGTCCCTGACAAATATGTACACATAAAATCACATTTTATGTAAAATATAATGAAATAGCCCATTTATATTTAAGAAATGTGAGGTAACAAAGCAATAAAAAATGCCAGATGTGCCCATAGCTGAGCTACAGTTTAACAGGGTGAGTGCATCTGCCCGTAGGTGAGCAGTGATTTAACTGGTGCAAAATGAGTGCCCGTAGCTGAGCAGTGGTTTAACACGCTGAATCTATGTGCCCCTAGCTGAGCTGAGTGTAATATGCGTGCCGATAGCCAAATGAGGCTTAAACCAGCGTACCCCATTTGCGTGGAGCTACGCACCGTGCAAACAAGCTAACCGATGGGCAACGTTGAGCAAGCCGTATCAAAACTGCATTTACACAGACACACCCCTCAGCTTGTCTAGATAGTCATAAAAAATAAAAAGTAGTGGCCAGGTTTGAACCCAGGATACTATACACCATAGTCAAAGTACCAAACCACTAAGCCATGACAGCAGTACCTATCAATGCAATAATAGCTAATATATAGGAATGAATACAAACTGGAGCATGACAATGCAGGTTTACTGAAATTGATACAATTCCAAAATGGCCAATCACAGATATGTGCGGGAAAAACGGACTATATAAGCCCCATAGGTGGGAATACACAGCATAAACGATTGTAGAACTGAACTGCAGGCAGAATGACAGGAGTAGGAGAGGGTAGTTGCTTTCGAGCACAGAGGTGGGGCGTTGAGGAGTCCAGGCACATGGTCTGGCTCCTAGTCCACAATCATGAGGCCCAACTCATGCAGGGCCAGGTCCTCTGGGGAGCATACAGGGCTGAGCAGTGGGACCGGTTGGCTCATGATCTCACCAGTTCCACAGGGATTCCAAGGACTGATGAGCAGGTCCGTCACCACCATGCGGACCTGAAGAGATGCAAGCAGGACCAACTGAACCTTTGGATCCAGGAGGCCCGGCAAATGCCCAGCGCCCCACTACTGAGAAAGTTACATTTAATTATGTATGTAAGAAATTAAACTAGCTGATATTATGGAGATGTGTATTCCAATATTACTTCATTTATTACAGCTGCAGGTGTCCGTTCTGCAAACCGTAGAGCCTATGGCGATAGGCTGGTGCGGTTGCGCCACCAGGCAGGTCAGTAATCCACTACCAGTAACTGTAAAGAAATATAAAAGTATGACAGTCAGCAAAAGAGTGCAGTGTAGTCACTAAGGAATAAAATGTGCAAGTAACTGTGTGAAAGTGTCTGCAAGTATTGCTTGATTACAAAAGTGTGTTGCAGCCTGTAAGCCAAACAGAAAAATGAAAATGTCTGACATAAATTCTTTAATAAAAATGCCCCATCTGTAAGAAAATAGTACACAACCTGCAGCAGGCTGAAAAGTATAGCTACAGAAGATGATGAAATCACATGTGTGAAATATATCCCTGTTGAAACACTGAAACATGACATAAGTGAGACTGCTGGAAAGGATTGTAATAACTACAGGTAAAACATGTCAATAAAGCCTATAAGTAAGTACCATCCTGAATAGTAAAATGAAAACAAGTGAGAGAGTGTGAGAAAGTGTCATGAATCCAGCAATACAGTAGTAATAACCCCTGAATAAAGTATACTGCAGTCAAGACATAATGAAATGCATGTGAGAATCAAAACCAAACAGCAAAATCTATTCAAAGTGTTGCTGCATCTGGAATGTGTATCCCAAAATCTGGATATGTTGCTCTCAGTCTGCAATATGCAGATAATATGATTGTCTGATATACCAAACATCCACACTTGTCTACAGCTATATAAAGCAAATGTAGCAGGATGATGTAGCTGAACAAAGCTAGATATGAATGTGTATGAAGAACAATAAAATGTATATTGATGTTGCAGTAACAGTCCTATCACCAAGTTGAAATAGTTATCATATAGGAAACTGTAGTTAGAACAGTAGTGTGTATATATCTGTAGGTATTAGAAATGTACAGCATATGTATTGGTATTTGAAGGTGTTAATATTATTTTCTTCACCCCACCCTATAACCACATATAACCCATTCCACGTGAAAATGGTATGCACAATCACAATTAACACCCCTGGATGTTTGTCCTGTTGGGTCATATATATTTGCATGTCCATTGATGCATCTGCCCTGTTCATACATCCAAACCTGATGGCCTGTTGCCATCAATTCGCCCTGCATGTTGTTGGACTGTGTACTGCTGTTCAAATTATGCATGTGTTATGCACACTGTTATGGTGTGAATATCTGGGTGTTTGGTTAATGGGAATACTAATGCATGCTGTTACAACTAATTGTGAATGGTATTATATGTCACTAACCCAAACTGTCATGACATAATGCAAAACATAGGATGACAGGGAAGGCAGGTTCCAGCGGACCCACCTCTCTCACCTCAGCTGGCGAGTGCACCTGGCACTAGTGCCCAGTCTGGACCCTCCGCTGGTGGCCCTGTGCCTGCGGATGGAAGCGCTGCAGGTGTTGGGGCTCACCCCCCCCCTCTGCAAGTGTGGCCAGAGGAGAACCACCACTCACCCTCCATAGCATCCGGACTGTGTGGCGTAGGGAGATTCGGGACTCTGTTCTTGAGCCCCTACGCCAGCTTGAGGCATGGATGGCACAACTTACGGGCATGCCTGTTGCCCAGCCTACACAGCCCCCAGCACAGCCCCATCCTGGGCAGTGAAGGAACAGTGGCAACTGCCTATGGGTGGGGATATCAGTTCCACTTTTGCCATCTGTGGACTCATGGGCTCTGGATATCCAAACCTCCGTCCCCGTCAATTGTGTAACCCCCCACACGTGTCATACACTGCCCCTGTATGTGTCTTGTTTGTCTTGTCTGTTTACCTACCCAACCTACCTCCCCAGCTGTACCGACTTCCTTCACCTGATATACCACTCTCACCTGAAAAAAAAAAAAAAGGGCACTCTGTACCCACAAAAAAATTATGCCCCATACATAGCTGCCCATTCCGCACACATGTCTGCTGGACATGGAAACTATCAATTACAATTGGCTGTACAACAAGTATTATTGTTGTCCTGACACCTCTCTCAGGGGTGGAAGGTTTCAAATGTCACACCAAATTACATACATATGCACAGCTGTTGCTGATGAAGAAATGGACAGCTGTGGGCCTTACCTACATCCCTCCTGCAAATCCCAAGCTTGTTTCCCTACTGTCTTACCTCTTTGTGACCTCTTTTTCACCACTTTCCTGTCTCCCCATTTTCATTTCTTTCAAAGAAAATAGCGCAGGTGTGCGCCAGAGTAAGCACTGTTAAGCGTTTGTAAGCGGGTGTGCGCGTGTGTGCGCGGAGCTAACCGCCAGTGCGCATGCATGAGCTCCATGCAAACCAGTGCTAACCCGGTTACAACTGCTTAAAAGTGCCTTAGTCACTTTGATTGACAGGTCCTGTACTCAGTTCAAAAGCAAAATAAAATCCCACTGTCAGTCACGAACCCAGGACCTTGGAAACAGTAGTCTGTATGACCTACCACTAAGCCATGACTCTTATACAAGAACATTGTGCTAAAATAAATATAACATGTAATAGTAGGGATGAATGTAAAGGGAATATAGGATGTGTAGTACCCAAAGCATGTCATGTAGAATTACTGTAAAAACTACTGGATTCCCATAATAGTAGTGTGTGAACAGAAACAGCCATGCTAGTTGTTAGCTTGTAGGTATTAATGTCAGTTAATGTACATATATAAATATATGTATATGTACATATATATATATATATATATAAATATATATATATATATATATATATATATATATAGTTGTAGGTGTCATTGTGCATACACACTTACTACAGTGAACAGGAGAGAGGAATGGAGAAATGTGAATCTACAACACAGCCTGAATCATGAGAGAGATACTAACCTTTACACTCACAGAACAGTGTCCACAGCATACCAGCATGGTCCCCGCCCTTACAATCTGAAAGGGCAATGCCTATCTCACATACCCTTTTATAGCACTGACCTGAAATCACAGTGAGAACTGCAATCAGTACACAACTGGCTGTATGCAATTAGCAAATGCTGGCTTACAATTGGTGCAGAAGCCAAGGTGCACTGATTATGGCCTATAAAATCCTCTATAATCCAGACAATACTCCTGCACTTCAAATATTATCACCCCCTATAACAATCCTAGACCGCTTCGATCCTCTAACAAACTACTAATTCAGACTAGCAAAATTAATAACACAGCTGGTGATTCTCTCTTTGCAAACTCTGTAAGTAGATCCTGGAACTCACTTCCAGCTGATATTACCTTACTTTCCACCTTAGGTCAATTCAACACTAGACTCAAACAACATTTGTCACTTAACTGGCTATGTCAATGTATCAAGCCTGGCTAACTCGAATGTGTAAAATCTGTTAACCAGTTTACTGTGTAATTTAATTTAATCCTGACTTGTGCTCAGGACTATCTTTAACCTGTGGAACATGTTTAACTTGCTTACTTATGTAATCTCTGTAAATAATCTGTTTGTAATATGTAATGCTGGTATTATGTAATGCTGTATCTGCTTACCCTTGTAGCTTTTCTACCCGGGCCTCTGCTGGAAATGGACATGCATCCAGTCGGACTATCCCAGTCAACAAATGTAGGATAAATAAATAAATAAATAAAATATATTACAGTGACTACAATACAAGTCAGACATTGACATGCACTGACAGCATGCTGAACACACTGGGGCATACGTGGGGACTCAGAATAGCATCCTGCCTGAGCATCACACACCTCCACAGCTGGCACACAGGCATATGTTCCATCAGAACAGAGCACATGCCACACATGGCACACACATCCTGTGTGCCACACACTCACAGCCTGTAGGGCTACACAACACACCTGCTACAGACATGTCAGGTACCTGTCTTGGGTGCTGCACTGGGGTCCCGCTCAACAGGCTGTATCTGGTGAAGGTCACAGTGATATGCCTTAGGGGCACTATGGCCCACCACAGAACACATGCATACAGGTCAGTCAGAGGCATGGACACATATGACTCACTCATTGACCATGCCAGTATGGCTGACCTGAGACATACCTCTATGGACTACATGATAGGGAACATAGAATGGATCTCTCAGCATGTGGCACAGGCCAGTATGAGCCTGATCTTGGTTGCCAACATACCCTCACCAGGTATGCTACCACTATATGTGGGAAGGGTGTTGTATGTCTACATTATGCTCAGTCTCCAATGTCATTCATAGGGTATCCGCTGGCTGTCAATGTGTGCTTACATGCTAGGGAAGCCACAATGATGTGCAAGGGTCATCTTGCACGTGACACCCATGGCCCGATGTATAATGGCAAAGCTCCTTGATACACGCATACTGCCTTATGCTGCAGGACACGGTTTACATAGCCACTTCCATGGGCATCACACAGGTTAGGACACTAACAGTGCTGCTACACAACAACAGCAGTGTACACCGCAAGATGCATGCACCGGACACTGTCCTCAGCACGGTGAACTGAAATGTCTGTGCAGTACCAGATTCCTGATTCATGGCTCACAGGTGTTACCCATCACTGACAGGTTATGCCCCATACCATACCTGTCGTCCCCTACACATGTAACACACATGGACAGGGGGGTGGTATCCCAAGGCACCACAGATACACACACCTCCAGGTTGTTGGCACAGCACAAAGCATCAGGGCCTAATCATGTGCAGCTAACAGTGTGTCGGACTGCCACCTGGTTCATAGCCTGGCACACACAACCCTCCCATACACAGGAAGACCACCTATCCTCCATAACAACACTGGCAATATGACAGTCTCAAGAACTGTGTTTATATGTGTGTGAGCATTACTGTAGCTACAACACACTAGTTGAAGGGTTCACAGCATGTAGTCACTGAATTGCAGTTGAATGACATGATAACACTACCACAACAGGTGGGAACATGCAGCACCTGTACATCGACTACATGTACACTATATGGCCCAGACCAGATGTGTATCCTCTGCTGTAGGTATTTCACCATATACACCCACACTGTATAGAGACATACCACGTGCGGACCCTGCACAGTAAGACACAGTCATATTGGTATACATTGCAAATACCATTTATCCACTCGAGGCATGTGTCAGACATGGTAACTACTGCAGGTCACAGGTATTTATGTGTATGTGTCACACACATACATCCTGTGTGCAATGCCATTGCTGGTTTAGGTAATGGCATGCATTGTTATAATGTGTGACACAACCACATGTGGCAGTTGTGGGTTACCAAAACATACCTATCTGTACTCTGACAATGGTAATAGACACAGTAGCAGAGCGCACTATTGGCATCACTAGCCAACTAGCCCTGTTTGGCTGTGCTGATAGTGTGGTGACATCCCCTGTGTTTACTGGGGGAATATGCAGCATCTGGTGTATTGTAGTATTTGCCAAAAGGATCTGTTCTTTCACACACACCCTACTACCCCCCACACACACACGCACACTTGCCATTTGCAAGATTCATTCCCCTACCTAAGTCACGACACGTGAGAAAGACACATTAGCAAAGCGCACTATTCGGATTACTAGATAATTCCTCTTCACTGGCTGTACTTATAGGGTGCTGAAAACATCAGTATTTTGAAAGGGTAATGTGCATCAGGTAGTGTGATCTCCTGATTGCCAAAACTAACATGTTTTTCATACGGAAATGCACACACACAAACTCCCCACATCCAAACACACACACACACACACACACTTGCAGGTTTCAAACCCTTAACTAAATATGTTATGGCACCTGAGAGTGACACTGTAGCAGGTAGCGCTATTCTGAGTACTGGCAGATGTCTCTTCTCCAGCTGTATGTATAGGGTGCTGTCATCATCACTGTTTGGAAAGGGCAATGTGCATCATGTAGTGTGATCCCCTGATTTCAAAAAAGCACATGCTTTTCATACAGAATTGCACACACACAGAGTCCCCACATCCAAATACACACACATGTCATTTACAAGTTTCAAACTCCTACCTAACTATATTATGACACTTGAGAGAGACACATTAGCGGAGTGCGCTATTTGAATTACTGGGAGGGTTCCTTTCTCCTGCTGTACTTATAGGGTGCTGACATCATCAGTGTTTAGAAAGGGGAATGTGCATCCTGTAGTGTGTTGTCCTAGTTGGCAAAAGGGATACTTCTTTCATACAGTCTTGAACACACACTAACCCCCTCCACACACACTGAGCATATACAGGATTCAAACCCCTACCTAACTATGTGATGACACTTCAGACGGATGCATTAGCAGAGTGTGCTATTCGCATCACTCAGCGGTTTCTCTTCTCCTGCTGTACTTATAGGGTGCTGACATCATCAGTGTTTAGAAAGGGGAATGTGCATCCTGTAGTGTGTTTTCCCAGTTGTCAAAAGGGACATTTACCTCTCACAGCCTTTCACACACACAAACCCCACACACATAAACACACACACACACTGAGCATTTGCAGGATTCTAACCCCTACCTAACTATATTATGATACTTGAGGGAGACACATTAGCAGAGCGCACTATCCGAATTACTGGGCATCTGTTCTGCACCTGTAGTATTTGTAGGGTGCTGCCATCTTTATTTCTACAGAGGTATGTACATGTAGTACTACCTGTCAGGTGGGGGATAGCATATATATGCATTTGCAGCCATCTATGTCAGGTTCAGATATGCACATCGCACTGGCAGGTTATGTTCTATACCATGCTTTGGGATCACAGGACCTGTAACACACAACACAACCAGTCCAGAACACCACACCCACATCCAGGACACACACTTAGCTTCCCTGGGAACAGTGCCAAGATATGCAGGTTTTCACATACACCATTCCAGTTGTTAACATCAGGTACAGGCATATTGTGTGTGAGAACTACTCAGGCCTCTACCACTTTACCCTACAGCCACTACAATTTGTGGGTCCATGTGCTATGGCAGAACCAAACACCACAGCCACATGGGGGAATACATATTGCACCTGTCCATCTGCAACGTGGGTACTCACTGTTCCACACCAGAGGTAGACCACCATTGTTGATATCTGACCATACCCACCTTTCCCTGGACATCCATATCCCATCTCCACCCCCAGGCAAGGTTGTCACTGCACACAAACTGTATTTAGCACAAGCAGACTCTACACTTGTGTAGACTGGGGTGGGCGACTTCAGAGGACCCATGCTGGGGGACTATACTGGCCACTCAGCATAATCCTTGACAACTGCATTCTATGAGCATGTATACGGTTTGCATTTTTCATGCTATCCCACATATACCCATGACTGCTCCACAACAAGACACCTGTCAGCTGTACACCAGCCATATATGCCCGTACAACAGACAGAGTGACCTAATACATTGCAGAGCTGTAGCCCACAGAGGGAGGACATCTGTGAACAGTTCCGGCACAGCACTTCATTCACACATACTCATTACAACACAGTGTTGACAGTGGAATCATCCAGAGAGTGCAGATAAGGCTCCCCTCAGTCTGTTATTGATGGACACCTACTGTCAGAGATCCTCAGCAACCCTCTCACAGCACACACCAACAACATGGCTGTGGCTTAGCACATTCAATCCCTGGGACCTCCACGGTGCCCCTGCTTGACAGAGGCACAGCTCACTAGACTCACATGTTGCCTTCTGTGACCTACTTTACAGTGGCACAGTAGCCTACTGTCATGGGGATGCAGATGCCAAGCACACTCTGGCTGAGCTGTCATTCCCTAGGGCAACAAGCCTAGTATTGACCTCTACACCCATATGTTCAATTGTCGGATGCACAATATTTGTTGTGCTGTTCTACTGTTTGCAGGTCTTTATTGCCATAACATTCCCTGTTCCTATGACCAACTTGTGTATCTGTGGAAGATGTTTGCATATGATGGCGATCCACTATATCACTTATGTCTCTGTAGTCATTTACAGTGTGCACTGGGCAGATTGCTGTGTTGTGGTTGGTTCCTGGACTGACACGTACAAATACCAGATATGTGTGGCCAACTGCTAAACGGAGATATGGCCTAAGTGTGTGAGCATGCCCAGTTCAGCCTTTCCATGGCATGTTGTCTGACATATGCCTCATTTATCAAAGTGTGCAAGCATGCCCAGTGTGAGCTTTCCATATGTTGCACTCTGAAGTCCACCACATATTTGGGTGTGTGTGAACTTCAACAATATCTCACATTTATGGTTGTGTGTTGAGTGCCATGTTGTGTACTAACTGGCCAACTGCTTCATGTCTGCCACAACAGGGATTATACTGTGCCTGCAGGGATTGCATGGGATACTTTGCAGACAGTTCTCAACATACTGTCATAATGACCTAACACTGTAACACTGTATAGTGTACTGGTTCAGTACTTTCACTGTGGTGGACAGTATCCTGGGCTTTAGTCCTATGACTGCTTGACATCTTCATAGTGAGCACAACAGACTGTGTAGGGGCCAGTTGTGCACATATGACCATGTTGCATTATGTTCAGATATGGACTACCTACACCAGGCTCGTCCAACATTGCTAGTGTATTCCACAACATGGGTGGACATTGGCAAACACTAGCAATGTTCCCTAGGCCATTTCTGATGCTAGTCACAGGGTGTGTTTGTCCTTCGACACACATTGTAACTGTAGTTTGCCATGACATATGTCATGGTTAGTATACTGTGCCTCCGTCTACCTCTGACATAATAGTGATACCCAGGGTTAGCCTACCATCTCCCATCCACTCATCAGGATTCCTCTTGAGGGGTGTCGATATGTGACTCTCTGGCTGACCTGTACCAGGAGTTTACTGAAGAGTGGGGGTGCCTTCTGTGTTATGGATCATTCTGTACAGCTTGTCCTATGTATGTCAGTGCTGGGGTTCAGGTCTCTCATGTGCATAGGTCACTGCCATTCAGATTGTACAAGGTGCAACATGCTCATTCATTCCATGGCTTTATACATCAGGCACAGCTTGCCTGTAGCTGGGAAGTATGGCGGTGTGTGGGGCTGCAGTTTGTTTACTCAGGCAACACATGGCATCTGTTCATGCTCTTTGCTACTCCTGGTGGGGTACTGTTGTGGACTTTACAGTTGATGGAGCTGTCTGCTGCGGTATATCCCACAGAGGCTATTGTAGTCATTTGTGATGCTGATGGAGGATGACTGCAGAGCCACAGTGAGTTCCCCTTATCTACATCTGCCAACCTTCATGTTTGGGTAGGTATATAGTATATGTTTCTGTGAACACTACAGCCACATGTTTGTCCTGTGCAGGATATCTATCACCTTTTGTACCCAGGTCTCACATTACATGTTAGGTACCTCATGGGTTAACACCTGTGTGGTAATTTGTGGGCACTTACTGTATATCCACGGTGGTTGTCTATACACAGTTCTGCAATTAGCTTGCTGACATGGCTATGGCTACAGTTGTCTGTTTGTAGGTGGCCCTTTTGTGGGTTGCTTGTGTCAGCTGGGGGTCGGATATGGTGGGCTGTTTGTACTCCTCTGCATACATGTTCAGTCACAGTCCTTCCATGTTGGCTTATACCTATGGGACAAATATACAGAACGGGGGGGGGGGCAAGACCAGGCCTTGTGGGATGCCACTCATATCTGCTTTGTAGTCTGACATGGATGCAGCATGTCTGACCATGTCAGTTCTGTCCTTGGTCTGGTTTGCAACCCTCTACTGACATAGGGGTATATATTTAAGCTGGTGAACATATCCATACTGAACTATGGTATTGTCTAGAAGCATGTGCATGGTCCAGCTACACTGTGTGGACCACATTGCCTTCATCAATGACCTTAATGACTGCTTCAAATGGGTCAGACATGTTTAGGGGCAGGTTCTGCAGTTACGACAGCCACACTGTGTAGGGTCCAGTATCAGTAGGTCCACAATAGCCTTCTGTCTGCGGTACATACTGATCCTTTCCATAGCTGTGCAGAACAAGCTTGTCAGGATCCTGGGGTGGTAGTTTGGAGTATCCATTCAGGCAACACCTTTGTTGTGATAGACCACTGTTGTTGTACACTGCTCTTTGGGTACATATCCTGTGGTAAGGCTGACATTGGGCAGTATTTGATTTGGCATTCCATTATTCTTGGAGTCCATGTTGGCCTCAGCACAGGACACCATCACATACCTTTGCTGCTGTGTGTTCTGCTTTGAAGATGATGGCTGTTACCTCAGCATCTGCAATGTCAGGGGACCATCAGTCTGCTGGGATAGGTATTTTGCACTCTGGGGGGGGGGCGTGTTTGCACTGCACCTGACAGGTTGTGTGTTAGCAATATGTGTGTGTGTTTGGTATGTTGTTTGTAATATCTGTGTGATTCGGAGCATATCTGTGGATGCCCAACATGGTTCCTACCATCAGTTGGGTAAGCCTTGTGATTATCCTTAGTGTCCTGTACGTTTTGTATCTTCATAAGTTCATGGGTTCTTACTAGGCTATACATCCTAGGCCATTAGTAAGCCTAGCCAGAGTGTGAGTGTCTTTCGCCACCCCTAGCTATGTTCTATTATGGCCATTTATGAAGTTCTTCACTGTGCCTCTGTCTGGTCGTGACACAGTGAGGACCCCCAGTATACATGTACGGTCATCCATCCACTTGGCAATATTCCTGTTGAGGGGTGCCAGTGAGGGGCTCTGCCTACCATGGATTGGGATCCTGTTTCTGGGTGTGAGGAGCCTCTGCATTATGTATCTGCCTCTCCAGCACATCTTATTTCATTATGTGTTGAGGCTGACATCTGTGACTCTCACAGCTCTAATGGCTTTGATTTCCTGTGGTGGAGCATGTCCATTACTCCTGTGTTGGACATGGCCTTGTACAACAGACATACAATGCCTCTGTGTAGGCAGTCTGTGACTGCAGTCAGCTGGGGTGTCTACAGCCAGGAAGCATATGACATATATTTCACACCCTTTATCCTGTTGGTGGGGTAACTATGAGGTCTTCCGAACCGCTGCAGGTGTCACGTACGGTACATCCCATATGAGTCATTGTACTAGATTAGTGGTCTTATAAGGGAACAGTACAGCGGCACAGTGACCTCTGTTGATGTAGATGTGAATCCTTTCAGGATACGGTGTCCAGTATCGACAATCTTCATAGCCACATTGGTATTGTGAGTGTCACATGACAGATTACTGTCGACCTGTGTCCCTAGGTCCCTGATTACTCCTTGCATACATAATGGTTTGACACCTATGTGGTAATTTGTGTGCACTTTGTCTGGTATTTGGTGGGACATTCATACTGTCCAGTGTCTTCAGGATGTCTGGGTGGAGTTCTTGTGTGTGAGAGTGTGGTCTGTCACATGCTACAGACTGTACAGCAGTTTTGACTACAGTTAGGTGCACATGGGTGGTCTCCGCTGCTTTGTGCATTGTCAGTTACCTGGCCATATGGGTGTCTGTGCTGCATATGGATACTCCCCCTCCTTTGATGTTTTGGTGCAGGTGTTGGGGCCATAACACATGATATGTGGTATAACCTAGTAGTGCTGGTGTGCTATCACTAGGCTTGCAACAGGCTTCTGTCACTGCACAGACATCAATGTTCTCCATAATGGGAAGTGCCTCAGGGGCATGCATATTGCAGTTTACACATCTGGCATTGGTCAGCATTACCCTTATGTTTCCTACCACTTATGTTTTCTAGGTAGTCTTTTTGGCCTTGCCGACATACGGCTCTATGGAGGCGGCAAAGGCCTTATCCAGTATCCAGATGCACACGGGTAACAGGTTCAAGCCATCCCTGGAACAGCAGCATGGCTTATCATGCTTGACATCTCAAGCAGACAGACATTAGACTCTCTTGGACTGACAGCTGTAACTGTGCCAGCTGTTAAACATGAGCATTCTGTGTTTGTACTGTGGCATCATTCTTGGTGAGGGTTGGATGCTGCACACAGCCAGTGTCATACCGACCTGGGGTACATACTCAGAGGGACCATCCATGTCTCTTTTCATGTTGACCAGGGAGGTACATCTCAGGTAATTTACACCAGCATGGACATTGAGTGCATCATATTTCTGCTTGCTTTGGGGTGACCTGCGTACTTGTGTTATGTGGCATTTTGTGGCAGCCTACAGGCAGCTTACTCTACCCTTTCCCTTGTTCAGTCTGGTGAGTGGGACAGCAGTGTGTCTGCTTATACAGACACCTATTACGACTGTATCAGGCATGCTGTTTCTCCTTCTGGCCTGTGACTGTTTGGCACACCAGCTTTGCGTACTATTTGTTGCATGTGCTATGTTTGAAGGTTGTGGTTGCTTGTGATCTGCTTTGGAGGCTTCAGTTGGTGTGCTGTGTTTGTAATTAAGGCCTCCGGGAATATTTGTCTGTGTTTATGCCTTTGGTTTACAGTTGTGGTAGGTCTATGTGGGACTGGGTTTGTGGTGAATGTGGTTACCTTCTCCTCCTGACTAGTTTTGACAGTACTGAGTTGGTGGAGCTCAACCTCTGGTTTGGATACATGGTTGCATCTATCACATATATTTGTATTTATTGGGGGGGGGGTTGTGGTTGTCTGTGTACTTGGGACAGGTGTCACATTGCCTCTGGATTCACAGATTCTACTTGTTGTGGCTGGACTTAGTGGATTGTTTGTGTGGACATATGTTATTGCCATACTACTGGTCAGTGATTACTTCCCTTTTTATGTTTGCTCTATCATGTTTTAGCTTCCTCATTCTCTTGCATGGTTTGGTAATGGCTGGAGTCCAGCATGCCAGATGCTTGCGTGTACGGCATTTTGTGTTGTTGTTATTTGTGATTGCATTCTCCAAGCATTCCTGGCTGTGTTCTTGGAATGCCTGTATAACTTGCTCTGTGGTGTGTCCCATATTCTGCACTTGCACAGGGCCTTTCGTGGATTCAACATCGGTTTTGAGGGCTGCAACCTATGCTTTACACATGTTTTTCACTGTGGTATTCTAGCCAGGGACTGGGGTCAGGATGTTTATATCCAGTGTGATTACTCTATGGTCTGGTCTTACCAGTAAGAGGTACACTTCTCATCTTGCCATCCAGTACACATGTTGCTGATTATCACATCCAGTATGCTTACCCCTCTTGTGGGAGTGGTACATTGTTCCTGGGCATTTTGGTTTATGGATTCTGGGAAAGTTTCTCCTACTGTGTTGGTGCTAGTATAATGCTCCCGGTGCATGTCTGGGTATTTTCAGTCAAGCAATATAATGTGGTTTGGGGGGCTTGATATATTCATGTATTCCGACATAGGCCAGGTGCAGTTCCTGGTCGTAGGACAGTAGTCTGCAGCAGGCTATATACTGGGAGGCAGTTTTAGCCATTGGCATTTGACCATGGCTAATCATGCTGCTTCTTGTTGTGGTACCAACATGGGGGTGTGGTTATCCTTGACATTTCTTGCTAGTCACCCTCCTTTTGTAGCTTGTTCCATGTTTTGCGGCTGTACACCACAGTATGAGGTGTGACCTGGTAGTGTTAGGGTGCTGATGTGAGCCTTGACCCAGTTCTCTATTACAGGACTGGTATCTACATTCTCCATACTGTGTGCGTTTACACTGCACACATCTTGCTGTTTAGACATCTGTCATTGGGTAGCATTACATCTAGGTTCCTATCCCTTGTAGAACCTATGAAGGTGGGTTTGTGTTTTGAGACTTACCTATTCAGGGCATGCTGTGGGTACTGACAGCCTTTGCCAGTATCCATGGGGCATGGCATGATAGGTGCATGCCACCCCTAGCAGGTGGTGCATCATGTCATGCTCCGCATGTCTTCCCAGCCTGAAACACATTGGCTCCCCTTTGACTAACTGCATTACTTCAGCCAGTTATTGCACTTGATCATCCCATTGTCATTTTGTGGCTTCATGCTTGGTGAGGGTGGATGTTAGTCAGGGTGCTCATGTGTGCATATAGTACATGGTGTTACATTACTTAACACATGGCATTCATGCCTCAGGTGGTGCTGTAGGGCTGTCTCTGTTGGATGCGCATATTACACTTCTCTGTACATGTTTGTGAGCAGGTCATGTCATTTTAGGCATCCATGTAATTATTTGAGTGAGTCAGAGGGGGTATCATTCCCAGGGTTCCTACTGAGCCAGTGTATGTTCTATGCGTTGCCTCTTTGCCAAGGCCAGGGCATACTGGGCATGCCTCCTTCTGCCTACTGGGGCAGGCTCAGGTTGTTCCTCCTCTGAGTCATGCTCTGCCTGTGATGGCCTTGGCAATGGTGGGGGCTGTTTGGCCCGGCCCTATGCTGGTCCTGCTGCAGCTGTTTTCACAAGATCATATTATGTAGCATAGCACATACCATGACAATTTGGGTACATGTAGTTGGTGTGTACTGCAAGGCTCCACCAGATGTGTTCAGACACCGGAACCGTGACTTGAGCAGCCCAAACACACGCTCTATTACATTACGTGTTTGTGCATGTGCCTCATTATGGCGTTCCTGTTCAGGTGTGTGTGCGTTTCTGATGGGTGTCATCAGCCATGGCTCCAGTGCATAACCTGCATCCCCCACTAGGTGTCCGTGTGGGATGTCCCCATTGGCAAATGTCTGGTACAGCTGCGTCAAATACCAGATGTGGGAATCGTGGTAACTCCCAGGGCAGCCAGCACACACATTCATTATTATGCCCTGGGCATCACACATGACCTGGCAGTTGATGGAGGGGAAGCCCTTGCGGTTAATGTAGGTCCTACCCCGCTCACCGGCTGGTGCTTTGATGCGTATGTGCGTGTAGTCTATTGCACCCACTACCTCAGGGTATTCCGCTATTTGCTGGAAGAGATGCATATTGCTGGCCAATACCTCACGGGCATTGGGGAAATATACATGATCACCGACATGTGCTGACATGGCATCCAGGAACTGGTGCAGTACCCTGGAGGCTGATGCCTGCGATATCCCCATCATATCGCCAGTTGGTCTCTGGAAGGTACCTGTTGCTAGTATTCTTAGGCCAACACATACCTTGGTTTCCACTGGGATGGGTTCCCCTCTGTTGGTTCTGTGTGTGAGGCGTGGCCTGCACAGCTCAACTATTTGCTGCAGGAGCTGTCTGTCCACTCTATAGCGCTCTACTATCTCCAGCTCATGTAACCCATGGTAGGTGACCCTGGGCCTGTACACTCTTCTCTGTCTCCTCACTGTGGGTTGTCTGGCACCATCTGCATTGTCACCACCCTCAGCAAGTCGCCTATGTCTCATTATGACAGCTATGGCAGCCCCTAACATTTCTGCTCTGAGTGAAGCTTTTTCAGTTTTCACTTCTATTAGCTTACTCCTGTCTTGCAGTGTCTCTTAAGAGAAACATCCTGCACTACTGTTTGCAGAGTTTTAAGTGCTGGGCTGGGCTACTATTCTGCCTGTGTAATTGCCTACTTCTAATTGTTTTCACCTGCTAGCTTCAGCAGTTATCCCTGCTAGCTTCCTATTAATTCTGTTGATTCCTTTTTCCTCTCTGTTTCCTCAGGGGGGAGCAACGTGCATACCATCAGAAACACGCCACAGTGGCTTACACGCACGCATGCTTACATGGTTCAGAATCTACTTATTCGGGTTAAAACGCGCGTACACCCGTGCAAACACTGTTAAACGTCTGCCAACAGCCTCCAACATACTCAGCCTGCCCTACACGTGCGCACACCCACGCAAACAGTGTTAAACATCTCCCAACACGCTCCCACATGCTCAGTCTGCCTTACACGCGCACACACTGCCCTACTCGCGCTTCATGGCGCGCACACATGCACATGCACGCCCAGCAAGAAACTTTGGTGTAAGTAACAGTGTACACCTTCCATTTCTTGATTTTCCATGACTTATCTAGTGGCACACCTCTTTCCATGATCTGTGTCTGTCATCTGTCTTGTTACACTGACCTCCAATGAACTGCATTTCTTACTACCATTCCCCCCTGTGATGTCACCTATCTCCTACTCTATTCCTCCCCCTTATGTATCTCTTACACTGCTCAGACTGTGCTTATTACCTATGTGACTGTGAGATTCAGTATCCTAACCCTCATTTACATGAGATTGCCTACTAATGCTTAGTTACATGTCTTAGACTCAGCTTCCCGCCTTAGCAACCACTACACATTGGGCATGTTGTTTTTGGTCTGCTGGTCCCTGCATTGTCATTCCATGTATTGCATGAAACCCACATTTGTGGGTTTATAACCTTCTTTTTTATGATTTTATACAGCTCAGCCCGTTTGCGCGGGGCTGCGCTGGGTTTAAACATCGGAGATCACCGAAAAATATTTTGGCATCGGACAAACTAAAACCAAACAAAAAGTCGAAACTAGCGATACCGCTGCTGCAAGGTACCAGGTCCAGAGAAGCACGCAGTGGAAGTTTAACGCAGTTTTATTCAAAAAGCCAAAAAGCGTTTTCGCTACTGCTCAGGCAGTAGCTTCATCAGAAGATACAAAACATTGGCGCCAAAATCAGTTTTAAACTTTTAGTCATACATGACATCACCATGCAGCACAGGAACTTGCACATTTCATTTAAACTTATAAAATTCACACTCTAACATAAAAATTGTATATGTAAAAAACACCAAGAACTGGAGTGTAAAAATACCTTAATTTAAAAAATTCCTTAATTTAAAAGGCAAATACAAAACGTAAGTACATCAGGGCACACACCTGAAATTGCAACTTGCAATCAAGTTGCGTGACAGATGTTAAATTAACCATAACATACCTCCAAATTTTAAATAGTGCTTTAACTAGCCTAGCTGTTTACCTCCTACATAACCTCTAATAAGTTCATAATGTATAGGAGTTGTGTAAACAAAAGTTGCTTCCCTTGATGTAGGTAATAAAAAAATAGGATCACGTTGTACCTTGCCAAAATAAGCTCCCTATTTTTTAAAATATTATTCACCTCTAAATTCTAAGAAGCTAAATTTGAGCCAGTATTAAAAGTAATTAGTATTAATTATTTTAAAAGGTGTCCCAGTTTTGTAAAATTAGAGAAAATTAGTACCTTAATTCAACAGTAGGTTAAAGTATTTAGTAAAAAAAAATAATAATGATTTTTGGTGGATGCATATATAATGTAGCCAATATACAAATTTCCCAGTTAGTAAAAAATCAAAGTTGCTGAATCTGCTCCATTTTATTGTTGGTATAATTTATTTTGGTTCACTGTGGATTACATTGTGATGAGAACACAATAAGCTATTTTTATAAGTATGTATGTCTGCCATCTCTATAAAGTGCATTCATTTTGACAGAATAGTTTCACAGAAAAACAGAAGTGACATGATAGGAAACTTTGTCCTTTTGTTAGTAAAACAGAAGTTGATCTGCTGAGCCTCAAAAAAAAAAATCATTTAAAAATAATCCAGTTTAAATAGCTCCACTATTTCTGGAAGGAAGATTTGCAAATTCTCTGTCAAGTTGCTAAAAAATCTCATCTTAAGATAAATAATTTTGTGATTTATGATATTATGGTATCGCAGAAAAATGTGGCTCATGAAATGCATTGTTATGGTGTTTATTTACCGTTTCTTCACTGTGAAAGTCCAACTTGGAACAAAGCCAACTTTTAGCAAAGGCCCAGGGAGAAACCCTCCAGACACATTTTTGTAACATGGGAAAGTCCAACTTGGAACAAAGCCAACTTTTAGCAGAGGCCCAGAGAGAAGCACTCCAGACACATGTTGTTGTAACATTGGAGAAAACCCACTTGAACACAGCGAGAACATGCAGACTCTGCACAGAAGGCACCCCAGCCAAGGATCAAACCGGAAAATCTCTTCCTGTGAGGCGACAGTAGTACTGTTGCACCACTGCACCATCTGTTTATCAAATGAAACACAAAAATTGCTGTCAAAGACAACTCAAGCAGCTCACAAACTATGCGTGCACTGCCTTCAGCTATCATAATTATACCTCTCAAACTCTTAGTGTAAGAATTCTGGATAAAGGCAAAAATATGGGATAACAAAGGCCCAAAATCAGGAATAGATTTTAAACAGTGTTCTTTTAAACTTAGAAAGTTGCTAGAATATTTCTATTAGTATGTTTTTCCTGAAGAAGAAGTCTGAAACTCAAATGTCTGTCATTATTTAGTGATGTCAGCTCTCAATGATTTGCCAGAAAGCCACACATTTTATGAGGAACAAAAAAATATGGACTAAAGATCAGGACATTCTTTAAAATTCTGGACAGTAGAGATGTATTGTCATAACTGCCTAACAGGCTACTTATATAATATCCGATATTAGTAAAAGCATAGGCAGTAGAGATTGGTTTGTTTATTTATGTATTTACACAAGTATGCATTTATATATTTATTTTGACTAGGTTGGTGCATTGATCAGAACAAACTCATTAGGTGAAAATGCTTTTACTTTTTAACAATAACTGAAAAGTCACACAAAAGTATTATGTAAAAAGGCTAAAACAAAAATAAATTCGAAACATATAATCACAGTAGTTAAGAAAATGCAACTATTATACAACTCTTGGATTTACAATATATATGGTATAATTACAGTAAGATTAATAGTTCAGTTGCAGGTCAGAAAGATGTAGGAGTTGGCTGTGAATTAGGTGATGTCATTTCTGGTAGCAGTAACATTTGGCTTGTATTTGTAGGGTATTTTAACATCCACTTTGGGCTGGGAGTAATTTGATGGTTCCTTAAGATGTGGAGGGAGTGATTGTTAGATTGGGAACAGCCATACCTCTAAACCTCTTAGATCAAGAAGTCTGGACAAAGTCACAAATAATGGGGGCACAAATGTCCAAAAATAGGGCCACTTTTTAAATACTGCTCTTACAGACTAAGAAAGTTGATAGACTAACAGGTTTTGCATTGGCATGAAATTTATGAAAGATATGAAACCTGAAACTCAAATACCTACCATTATTTTCTGACTTCAGTCCTCAGTGATTTGACAGAAAAACACAATTTTATAAGAAACAGGCCAAAATATGAGATAAAAATATGGACATTATACAAAAATATGGACAGTTGAGAGGCATGGGATCAACTGTAGAGAAGGCACATTTTGTGCAATGCAAGAAAGTTTTTGGGGTAGTGAGTAAGGGGCTGTTTGAGCAAAGTGCCACACATTAGAGGGGGAAGCTTTTCATCAAGTTTGGAAGCAGAAGGAGAGAACATTTCCAGTTGTAGTTATTTAAAGAGTTAAGGCTCTAGTAGTAGGTCAGTTTGTTTGTTTAATGGGGAGGCATCTGAAGCATAGCAAAGGTGGGGTGAAGGGGGCAGTCACCTAGGGTGGAATGTGTTAAGAGATCACAATCATGAAGTGTAGTTCCTAAATTCTTTTTCTAAACCAGCATTTCTGAATGCCAGTACAGAAAGGTGGTTCATCACTTAATGTGTATTAAGCTGCAAAAGGGCTGAATTCTAGAAGTGTAGCAATCGGTTTCCTATAGTTTAAAAAAGTAAAGTGCCAGTATAAGGTAATGGACCTTTTTTTTGCTCTTCTCCTGGAAGAACCGAGGGGCTGGTGCACCTGATAGAGGACGAGCACAGGGTGTTAGATGAGCCATGTATGGTTCTCGGAGGGACTTTACTTTAAGGGATTGTCAGTGATGTTCTTGTGTAGACATGATAATGATATATTGGCAACTGGAACTGGATATTGCAGAATGGTGGATTTTTTTGTTCTTTTTGGAGGATGCACTAATAATAGAGACACAGTAATTAACCTGGGAGAGTAGGACCATTGAACTATGGGTAATCTAGCTGGGAGAGTAGGACCATTGAACTATGGGTAATCAAGCTGGGAGAGTAGGACCATTGAACTATGGGTAATCAAGCTGGGAGAGTAGGACCATTGAACTATGGGTAATCAAGCTGGGAGAGTAGGACCATTGAACTATGGGAAATCAAGCTGGGAGAGTAGGACCATTGAACTATTGGTAATCAAGCTGGGAGAGTAGGACCATTGAACTATGGGTAATCAAGCTGGGAGAGTAGGACCATTGAACTATGGCTAAGCTAATTTTGGGAAAGAGAAAATAGTGAGATTTGTTGGTCTAGAAAATAAGAAAGTTTATTTTAGACTGAGTTTTTTTTCTATGATGGTTTGAAACTAAGAAACCGATTAAGCCAGAGGCAAAGCTGTTTTGAAGGTGGTGGTAGTTTCAATGCTGAAGTTGTTAAGTTTAAGACTCAGAATATCACTAGACAATTGTGAGAGTCTTTGTGGAGTTCTAAAAAGTGTAGTTTTGATTTTTAATGGGTTTAGTAGTGTTCTGTGGTGAAAAAGCTTTTATGGCATATGGAACCCTATGATTACACTGTGAAATTGGAGAAGGACAGGCTGTTAAGCAACTTACATTATCTCATTGAGGACTGAAGCCTCATAGCCCCTACTCATATATGCAAAAGACAAGGTTTCATAAACTTCACAAAATTGCTAAGTGCCATCATGAAAAAAATCTAATCAGACATAAGGTGAAGCCACCAAGTATATAAATGAGGGTTATTTGGACTACACAGCACCTCACATAAGTCATCAGGGCGATGCAACACTGCATACCAAGAAAGAGACATTAACAGTTAAAATGTTTATACATTTCTAACATAAAGTGAAGGCCATTCCCTTATATGTTACTATGATATTAAGCAGCTCTTGTAAATCTTATATTAATTCTGCTTGTTTTTTGAAATATTTTGATATAATTAGACATATTAGGGAAGGGCTAAAATTGTGTTTCTATGGGATGGCAAAGAATGATAATTTCCTACTTTTTGTTGCTTTAACATTTCACTGTATTGGAATATGAAAATATGAAAGAAAATCCAATTCAACATTTTAATCTGTTCTATATGTCTTGAGTACCCACATCCCTATAGGTCCTTTCTGACTCAGTTACACAGCAAACTTTTTCATTTCTTCTAGCATGTCAAAGGGTCAGTTGTTAGCGTCCTCTCCTGCTCAGCTGGTGAATCTGGGAATATTGAGGCAATGTTACAATTGCCTCATGTACACAGACAACCCTCTCCTCCCACAAAACACAAATACATGTGAGAGATGCAACTATATAGCCAAACTGGAGGCTGAGCTCTCTCAACTCAGGACTGGCAAAACCAGACAGGAGGAGAAGGTAACCACACACACCATAAACCCAGTCTCACATAGAACTATCACAACTACAAATCAAACACATAAACACACAGAGACATACTCGGAGGCACTGATCAAAAATCTACCAAAACAGCAGAGGCCTCCAAAGCAGACACCCAAACAACTGCCACCTCATGACATAACACAAGCAACACATAGATCACAAAGTCAGTGTGAAAATCAGTCACAGCCCTTAAGGCTAAACACAATGCCAGACACACTTGTCATAGGTGACTCCATAGTCAGACACACTGATGACCCACTCACCAGACTGAACAAGGAGAGGGTCACAGTAAGCTGCCTGTCGGGTGCTAGAATCCGCCACATAACACAAGCACTCAGGTCACTCCACAGCAAGTACAAGTATGACTCAGTCATTGTCCATGCCGGTGTGAATGACCTGAGATGTACCTCCCTGGACTACATGAAAAGAGACATAAAGGAGCTCTCAGATTATGTAGCCCAGGCTGGTATGACCCTGACCCTGAGCAGTATCCTACCTTCACCAAGAATGATGCCACAATACAGAGACAAAATGATCAGTTTTAATAATTGGCTTAATTTCTGGTGTCATTCTAAGGGGATACAATGTCTGTCTGTCTGGAATGACATGCTTGACAAGCCACGCTGCTTCGCAAGGGATGGCTTGCACCTGTCACCCCTGGGTTTCCGGATATTGGCAAAGGCTCTTGCCACCCCCAAAGTGCCTTTTTTAGACAAGGCTCAAATTCTAAACCCACTGCCCTAGAAAACAATAATGGAAAAAAACTAAGGGTAATGCTGCTCAATGCCAGAAGTCTAAATCTCAAGATGCACACCCTCGAAGCCCTCCTCAGTATGAAGAACATCAATGTCTGTGCTGTGACTGAAACCTGGTTCAAGGCTCCTGAGAGCACCCCGGCACTATCAGGTTTTACCTCATATCATGTGTTCCGGCCCAAAACCCGGACCGTACCACAAAAGGAGGGGGTGTATCCATATTTATCAAGGATACCCACACCTCCAGGCTGGTGGCAACTCACGAAGCATCAGAGACCATTCAGGTGCAATTAACCATAGGCAAAACTGCTCTACAGTTTGTAGCATGTTACAGGCCACCCTCTCAAACTCAGGAACCCTACACAACCTTCCTGAAGACACTAGAGAGTATAAATGTCTCTCCAAACACCATTATATTGGGTGACTTCAACTACCCAAACATAGACTGGGAACATTACTCAAGCCCCAATACCATAGCCCAAAGGTTCCTGGAGTTCATAAACTCAAATGCTATGGAACAACTTGTCACCATTCCCACAAGAGGTGAAAATATACTAGACCTGATCATCACAAGCATGGGGACAAAATGCTCCACACTGGAAGTATACCCCTCATTGGTGAGATCAGACCATAAACTAATCTCACTGGAGATCCACATCCTGCCCACACCCCCAACAAAAAAGACCACAGTGAAGAACTTCTCAAAAGCCAACTTCACACTTCTTAAGACTGGTGTGGTATCCTTCAAGGCCCCTGAGCCATTGGAAACCACAACCCACGCTGCTGAATCCCTTACAAATGCTTTCTACGTGCACCTCCAGGATTGCATGGATCAAGCAATCCCAAGTAAAATCAAGACCCTTTCCACCAAAGGCAAGCGCCCGATCTGGTGGACCCCAGCCATAAACAAACTTTACAACAAGAGGAGAAAGCTACTACAAGATAGAGCAAAATCCCTAAAAGGGAAGACATCTCTGATCAATACTAGTAAAAAACTACGATCACTCATAAAATCATCCAAGGCCAACTTTGAGAGAAAAATCGCCAAGGACTCAAAAGACAATTATAAGGCCTTCTTTAGCTATGTTAGAAATCTGGGTGGAAACTCCCAGATATGCTCAGAATTAGTCCAAAATGATACAAAAATCACTGAACCCACAGACATTGCAAACATACTGGCAGACAGGTTCAGTGAAAATTTCTCCCCTCCCTCCCCGGCAAAAGCAGAAATAGCTATCGCAGCAGAGTGTAGCCTCCCAATAATCTCAAATGCCCAGGTGAGAGCTGCTAACTCTAAAGCTAAAAACACAGCATCAATGGGACCGGATGGTGTCCCCGGCTGTGTGCTACACGAACTCAATGAGGAACTAAACCCACATATAAGGCTGCTGTTTAATCTTAGCCTTACCACAGGATACACTCCAAAGAGTGGCGACAGCAACTGTGGTCCCACTCCACAAAGGCGGTGCTTCTACGGACCCTGGTAATTACCGCCCCATAAGCTTAACAAGCCTGGCCTGCAAAGCTATGGAGAGGATCATAATGGAACTCATAAATAAAGACATAGGGGGCCTACAGACATTGGATCCTACCCAATTCGGCTTTGTCAAGGGCAGATCATGCCTCTTGAACTTGGTCGACTTTTTTGAAGCAGTCACCAAGGCCATTGATGAGGGTAAGGCAGTTCACACAGCCTACATTGACCTTGCAAAAGCTTTCGACACAATACCCCACTCGGGTATCATAGAAAAGCTCACCAGCTTAAATGTAAATGCATATGTCACAAGATGGGTCGCAAACTGGCTCAAGGACAGAACCCACAGGGTTAGAGTTGCTGGTGCCATGTCAGACTCCAAGCCGGTCACAAGCGGTGTCCCACAGGGCTCAGTCCTGGGCCCCCTCTTGTTCGGCATCTACTTTTCAGAAGTGCAGGCAAACACAGGAGGATTGTGGCTGACAAAGTTTGCAGATGACTGCAAACTGGGAGCCATAGTTGAAAATCCATCAGACACAGATATCCTTCAGAGAGGTCTCATAGAAATGGATAACTGGTGCCAGAGCCATGGCCTTAAGCTAAACGCCAAAAAATGTATAGTCATACCCTTTGGTAAAAACAAGATAACCCCAAGTTACCACATAGGTGGCAATCCATTAAGCACAGAAGAGGTTATCAGGGACCTGGGGACCCAAGTTGACAGTAACCTTCTTTTGACACTCACATTGCCAAAGTGGTTAGGAGGACCTTCTACATTGCCCACCTGATTATGAAGGGATTCACATCCAGATCAAGGGAGGTAATTGTTCCCCTGTACTCTTCACTTATCAGACCAATGATTGAGTACAATGCCCCATTCGGAATGTATCTTACCCAACACCTGCAGCAATTGGAAAGACCCCAAAAGTTCCTCACCAAAAGGATAAAGGGGCTCAAAAATATGCCATATGCTGCCCGACTGAAGAAACTCCAGCTCTATTCAGTCGCATACCGTCTGCTCAGAGGTGACCTGTGCCTGACATGCAAGGCCATGTCCAACCCAGAATTAATAGACATGCTCCACCTCAAAAAATCCAAATCCACCAGAGCCACAAGAGCAAGAGACTTAAACCTCAACATGGATATAAATAGGACGTGCTGGAGGGACAGATTCATCACCCAGAGACTCCCTATGCTGTGGAACAGAATCCCGGTCCATGTGAGACAGAGCACCTCGCTGGCTCTGTTCAAGAGGAATCTTGACCAGTGGGTGGGAGATCGTAGGTTTACCCCGGGGATCATCTCTGTATCACTGCTGGACAGAGGCACGGCAAACTAATGGGTATAGTATTCTTCAACCTAAGGGGTGGTGAAAGCCAGACAACTCTGGCTAGGCTTATAAATGCCCTAGGCCAGATAGCCTAGTATGAACCTATGAACCTATGAACCTATATAAAACAATAAGAAGTTCTGCAACAGTATACTGTTCTACAGGGGATCAGTTTTGTAGTTTTCAGCATTTGACTAACAGTACTGTAAAGGAGGACTTTTTATTGCTAATCCTTTCCTCAAAGGTACAAATCAGAATCAGAATCAGAATTGCATTTATTGGCTAAGTATGTGCACATACAAGGAATTCGATTCTGGTTTCAGTGACTCTCCAAGTATGAATTACATAAACGACATACATACAACTATTAAGAACAAGACAAATGACATACATGCAACTATTAAGACTCTGGAATAGTACAGGTCCTGTAAGGAGGGCAAGCTAGCACCAATAATATTTTTGGCAGACTTGACTATTCGATGTAACCTGTTTTTGTCATGATTAGACATAGATCCAAACCACACTGTTATGGATGACCTGAGACTCAATGACTGCTGTGTAGAACTGAATCAACAGTTCCTGAGGGAGGTTGAATTCCGCAGCTGTCGCAGAAAGTACATTTGCTGTTGTGACTTTTTTATGATGGATCTTACATTGGTCTCCCACTTCAGGTGGCAAGAGATTATAGATGCCAAAAACTTGAAGGATACCACAATTGATACAGCAGTATTAAATATTAAGAGGGGGGATAATATTGTACTGCCACTCCTAAAGTCCACCATCATTTCCACAGTTTTAAGAGTGTCCAACTCCAGATTATTCTGACTACACCAAAGGGCCAGCTGTTCAACATCTCATCTGTATGCAGACTCATCACCATTCTTGATGAGCCCGATGATAGCTGTATTGTCCATGTATTTAATCAGTTTGACACAGGGTTCCTTAGAGGTGCAGTCACTAGTGTAGAGGGAGAATAGCAGTGGGGAGAGCACGCATCCCTGAGGGGCACCTGTATTGATTATGTAATAGTTAAATGTAAATTTCCCTAGCTTCATCTGCTGTTTCTTATTGGTTAGAAAATTTGTAATCCGTTGACAAATGGAGGCAGGAGTGGAAAGCTGGGAGAGTTTCAAGCAAAGAAGTTCTGGAATTATTGTATTAAATGCAGAACTGAAGTCCACAAGCAGAATCCTTGCATATGACCTTGAGTTGTCAAGATGTTACAAGATATAATGCAGGCCCATAAAAATCTTGCTGCTTTTTACACCAGAATGAATTCTGTTTTTCCTGAAACACCATAAATGTTATCAATAACAGCACAGACATTAAAATATAACATATATAAACTCTTCCTAACTATCATAGTTTATATATATACTTATTATTTAATTACAAATGTTTTTATCCAAATCCTTTTCGTCAGGTTGAATATAAATACAGTAAATAGTTATTGAATGTTATGAAAGTATTAAATTATTGTGTTATTTCATCAAAATAAAAATCATTTGTGTAAAAAAATATAACATATGTCATAGCACCTCTCTATAATTCATAGCCTATATTCTCCAGGCCAAAAATCAATTAAAAAAAAAAGAAAAGACTTCTTCGTCTTTTGGCTTTTCCCAGTTAGGGGTCACCACAGCAGATCACCTGTCTGCTCATGATTGGCAGTGGAGTTTTACAGTGTCAAGTTACCAGCCCAGTGCCTAACCTTCCACAGAAGGCACACACTCACACCTAGGGGCAATTTAGAGTGTCCAACTCACATACAGCATGTCTTTGGGATGTGGGAGGAAAGCAGAGCACCCAGAGGAAACCCACATGACCACAGGGAGGACATGCAGACAATGCACAGAAGGCACCCCAGCCAAGGACTGAACCGGAGAACCTCTTACAGTGAGCCGGCAACACTAACCACTGCACCACCATGGCCACCCACAAAAGAGAAAAGACTAAAGAGAACAAATCTTGATTCTATTTCAACATAGATAAGTTGCTGACATAGTTCAGAAATAATCACATACTAAATCCATTACCTGATGTCAATTTCTGTTCTATTACAGTAGATATGAAATGCCTCTTTTACAGACCATTAAAAATATAGTCCATACATTTTAAACACGTGCAGAAATTAGCTTTCATGAAGCTACCAGGACCTAGAAACACATAACCTACAAATAGACCAATACTTACTCTTTTAATCCTTGTGCTAATTTATGCTTTTTAAACTTTACTAACAATTTAGCCTCATACATAAAGAGTTGAGTAATTATATTCTTTGGACCTGTATGCCACTCTTTAAAAATAATGACTACTACAGAAGATGTTAATAGTCTAAGCCATGTCCTTTGCAGTTCTGTTAAGGACAGATTAGATCAATCAAACCAAGTAAACAAATTCTAGGGTTATCGGAACTCATAAGAAATGTTTTCAAGGTCCAAGATGCTACATTATGAATAACCACCCATATACACAGACTTAAGTTACAGTGCCTCTCAATATGTAATTAATCTACCTCGGGGAAGTCACATCTTCAGCAGTGACTGTATATTGCTCCATGTCTAGTAATATTCCTCAGAGGGGATATGCCATTGATATACTAATTTAGAGTATGCAAATTTGCCTCAGTAAAGTTTCTCCAAGTTGTCAATATCAACTCCTATTGTGGTTTGGGAGCTGGCCTGTTTAACTTTTTTCCCCTTTCAATTTAAGGTGTTGTTCCCATCCCATGGTATGATAGTAGGGCATGGCACCAACAAGCCTTTTTGATACCAAACTGTTATGGGTATATATTCCAACTCTTACTGCAGTAGAACTTCTGCCATAAATATTGCAAAGGTGGTAATAATCTATGTTTTAGCATATAATGATCTAAGCTGTAAATATTTCCAAAACCTTATGCCACTCAGATAGAACTTGACTTTGCACTCCTCATATGACAAGAATAAAGCTGTCATGGGATTAATTAAATATTGTCAACACTGGATTCCCTTATCAATCCATGCAGTCCAATGAATTGACTTGTTATCTGTTTGAAAACAGAGTTGTCCTACATCTGTTCCCAAGTGCAATTTAATGAGCCTGAATTACTACCCTATAATACATTCCAGTCCTGCATGCCTCTCAATCCTGGAACCCATACCTTTACAGTATTCATAGTCTGGAGCTTCGCATTTTCATAGGGGTAATCTGCAAAGAGCATCATTATGTGGTTATGCAAATCCTTGACTTGCAGGATGACTACGGGGATGTCGAGAAGTTTTTGTGAACATATCCCCCTAACACAAAAATGTAACATGACTAATGCATAAGATATCTGTTGACAGCTACTAGGGTGTTAAGGGACTTTACATATATGCAAATGAGCTTGATTCACAAACATGAATTGATAATCAGGTCATTTGCATACAAAGTGTGTAAATAGCCCTGAATTTATGCCAGAATGCAGTAGTTTTCAGGGGGAATATAGAGATGCGTGGGAAGCTTAGTTGTTGCTTCTGCATATCTGGGCATTTTTATTGAAGAGGTCACTTGGGTAAATGTTTCATAATCAGACTACAAACCACATCTCCCAAATCACAGACAATAGAAAGCCAACCTACCTCCTTCTGATAAGCCTAAATATTAGAAGTATATGCAACAAGGTGCTTGAATTCCATACCACCATAGACTTCTACCCCCCTCTTGTAGTGATCCTTACAGAAACATGGTTAAAACCACACATTACTAATGAGCAAATCCTCCCTGCTGGTTACAATATACTAAGAGTAGACTGACTAAACAAAAAAGGAGATGGTATAGCTATAATATTTAAGCAACATCTAGACATCCAGATCTTAAAGTTAGCAGCTCCCCAAATAGGTAAGGAAGAAATAATATATGCCAACCGTAAAATAAACCAAAATAAAACCCTAAACATAATAGGTTGCTACTTCCCACCTGGCCACAACATCCCTCCACTTGAAAACCTCCTCAGCTGGACTACCCACCACCTACCCCAAGAAATTTTAATGCTAGGAGACTTCAACACTGACTGGCAATCCTGCTGTAGCAACCACCCAACCCATCATGTAAATCTTCATGGCTTCACCCAACTAGTCCAGTCACCTACTAGGATAAATAACTCCAACAAACACACTACCCTTGATTGGATACTAGTCAATAAGAGCCCCCAGTCATATATAGCAGGCTGATTATCTGACAGCCTCAGTAATCACTCCCCAACCTTCTTACTAAGAAAACACCTTTATAAAGTAAAACCCATCATCTACCATCAAATACACAAAAAAACTAACTTCAACCCTCTCTCATTCAGCTCATCCCTAAAAGATTGTAACTGGCAACCTCTAAAATATCTCAGACTAGATGATGCAGTTGACTACTTTAATAAAACATTCCTAAGCATCCTTAATTATCACGCCCCCATAAGACATTCCTGAACTAGAGCCCAACAATCCACATGGCTACAAAAAAACACGAAGTCTGAAATGAAAAACAGGGATAAAGCATGGGACAACTGGCACAAAACCAAAACCCCCTCTACAAGGCAAAAATTCCTAGAACTACGCAATAGAACCAAAAAGCTTATAAAACAGGACAGAATCCAATACTACCAGTCTGCCCTTACCTCCTCCCAACATAACCCCCAAAAATTCTGGTCCTGAATAAACTCCATCCTCCACCCAGGTAAAGTAAGTACACCCACTCCTAACTTAACTTACTCCTCCGAAAATATTGCTACCTCTTTCAACAATCACTTCACACAAACCGTACTATCACTAGCTTGACAACACAACCCCCCCCATAAACCCACACCATCAACTAGAACTAACAAACTCCCAACTAGCTTCTCTTTCTCTCCTGTTCCTACCTTCAAAATAAAACAACTACTAACTAAACTTAAAACCACCAGATTAGCAGCAGACAACCTCCCAGGTGAATACATTCAACTTGCAGCTGACACTCTAGCCTACCCCATATCACTCTTGATTAACAGATCTCTGTCAGAAAGTTATGTTCCTACACTATGGAAAGTCTCACACATAATTCCCCTACACAAAGGAGGCCCCTCCACAGATCTAACCAATTACCACCCCATAGCTATTCTCTCACCACTCTCCAAAATACTAGAGAGATGCATTCATTCTCATGTCTCAGATCACCTCCTTGCTAACAAACTTCTCTCCAACACACAACACGGTTTCCGACCTAACCATAGCACCACCACCGCCTTACTCTCTTTCTTTAACCCTATCCTACAAAATAAAAATGCAGGTTATCTCTCCTCAGCTAACTTCCTAGACCTCTCTAAAGCTTTCGACATGGTCTCACACAAACAACTCATCTCTCTTCTCAATAACCTATCCTTCTCTCAACCAGTCATCAACTGGTTTCAGAGTTACCTATCTGACCGCCAACAAGCAGTTGTTTGGCAGGATGACTTATCCTCCCAACTACCAGTCTCCATAGGGGTTCCCCAAGGATCCATCATGGGACCTCTACTCTTCTCTATTTTCACCAATAATCTAGCCTCAGCCACAACACATGGCACACTCATACAATATGCAGATGACTCAGCCATCATCTGCACAGCTCACTCCCTACCAGAACTGCAAAAAGTCACACAGGAAGCATTTTCTTCTATTGAAACTTGGTTATCCGGTGCGCAACTAATACTCATCCCAAACAAAACAAAATTACTAATCTTCCAACCCGCCAAACTTACCCTAGACAGCTCTCACTTTAACATCACAGCAAAAGACAACACCAACATTCATCCTACAGAACACACCAAATTACTAGGAGTAGAAATAGACAATAAACTGAACTTTGACATTCACATTTCCATGACCATTAAAAAGTACACAAAAACTAGGAGCATTATATAGAAATCAGCAACTACTTACCAAAGCAGCTAAAATTTTGGTAGCAAATTCTCATCTTATCTCTACCCTACTGTATGCCTCTCCAATATTTACTAACCTTAGACAATGTGATCTAAATAAGCTCGAAACCTGCTACAACAAAATCGCCAAATTTGCCACAGGAGCTTCCTACCGTACTCACCACTGTCTCTCACTAGCAGAACTGGGCTGGCTAGAGCTCCCCAACCTCCTTCAATGGTACCAACTCACACTCGCCCACAAACTAATAAACCAACCACTAAAAGTCCCATCCCTCCAGAATCTACTCCAACCCTACATAACCACGAGACCACTAAGACCCAACCACAAAAACCTCCTACAGGTCACTAGAGCCATTAACTCTGCTGGAGAAGCATTATTCTCCTGCACTATAGCCAAACTCTGGAACTCCCTCCCATCCTCAATTACCTCTGTAACTCTTGCACCCACTTTAAATCCTTACTAAAATCACACTTCAAAACTTGCCAGATATGCACTTGCAACCCCCCCCAACACCATTCACTCCCCCACCCACTATCTCTCTCAGCCCCCTATCAACAACCTACTCTTAGCAAGCTTGGCTACTCATGTTCCCAGCTACCTACCACATAATACTAACTTCTTGTAGCAACAACTGCTAATGGCTGTTATGTAACTCAAAAACAGTTTGTATCAATTGTTCACTGATGAATCTCAACTACATTTTAACCATGTTTAGTATATGTCACCATATTTTAAAATTGTACTATGCTCTACAGCTGTTTTACATCTGTTTTCTTCTTGTCTTGCGTCCTTAACTGGACTAATGTCTATATTTAAATGCTATGTTTTTTTAACTGTATAATGCAAATAATAATGTGGAACTTTTCTCCCCAGGCTTCTGCTGAAAACGGACCTGTGTCCAGTCGGACTCTCCCGGTTAACAAATGTAAATAAATAAATAATTTTCGTGCTTGTGCATACTAGGGCAGGTTACTGGAGGGGTCACTTGGGGAAATGTTTCATTTTGCTCCTTATGCATACCTGGACATATTATTGAAGGGGTTGCCTAGGTGAATGTTTCATTTTGGTGCTTGTGCCTACTAGGACATGTTACTGAAGTAGCTGCTGGGGGAAATAATGCATTTCTGTGTTAGGGAAGTGTTTGTGCATACATGGTCAGACTGCTGAAATGATCATTGGGCAAAATAATTTATTGTGTCATTTTAGTGATTGTGCATACTTAATACAAACTAATAAATGGGTTCCTGGGGGAGGTCATTCATTTGTGTATCAGGGAAGTGCTTGTGCATACTTGGACAAACAAGTTTTTGGATTGCATCTCCAGTATCAAAGGTGAAGCATTGCTTTTAACAACGGATGTGAGTACCACCGAGATCTCGGACTGCAAATTGCAAAACCACTTCATTAGCATATTACACTTTACAACATTTCTCATTTACATCTCACTATTTTTAAGGCTTTTTGCATTAGCGTAAATGAACTCTATGAATTGTAAGCATCAGGAATACCCCCATCACATTTGTGCAAGTGATTACGAATTCAGGCCCTTGTTTCTACTATCCTCTCTCACTAGTAATGAAAGAGCCATTATTATCTCTGTACCTAATGAGACCCAAACTTGGGGTTGAGGGACTTGAGTATGCAGTGATCGAGTGATCATTGCTGCTTTAGTGTGCCATGTCATGTCAGTGAGGCTTAACCCAGCAATCTCAATAGAACTGATTAACACCACCATAGCAATTCTGGGGGGGGGGGGGGTTCCCCACCCACAAAAAGTTCATAAGTATCTTCAGAATTTTAGAAGGGAGTGGGGTTATATTCAGACAAAGGATATGCCAAGAAAAAAGTAATATTTTGGCAGACAAAACATCTTAATCACCTAGAATTTCACTAAAAAGGGAGCAATAACTTATTTTACTTGTCTAAGTTCTCATTAAGTTTGAAAATAAAAGGCCTTACATTTAATTCTGGAATATTCCATACATTTTTGACAGGATAATACCCATGTTAGATTGTTGATTTATTACTTTAATCTATAATAAATCAAATTAACTGTTTTGTTGTTCCACTGACTCATTTAAAAGGAGCATAGTACATTTCTCTGTGTTAATTGGCATAGATTGAAATAATCAAATTGGATGGCAGACTGTATTTTTAACCCATAAGACTCCATTGTCTGTAAACTGTGAAGAACGGTACTTGATATCATTAGCAACCCTGATATGGACTGACTATGTCACTTCCTGATACAGGCTACCAAAGCATCAATTGTGAGCACAAAAAAGCAATGTGGAAAGTAGGCACCCCTGACGTGCCCCTTGGCAGTGGAAAAGGCAGAGAAACAAGACCATTTATTACTGTTTGTGCCATGGAGTTTATGTACAACAGTTTACATTTGTCCAGAAATGGATCATGAATGCTGTATGCCTGGATTGCCTTCCATATTAATGCCAGTTTCACTGAAGTGAAAGCCTTCCTGAAGTGTAAAAAAGCCCCCTGACACCTCTTTCAAAGTCTTGCTAAATTGCACTATATTCAGCCAGAGCCTATTAAGATCTGGTTCCACTATCCATTTTTAATAAAGCTGTGGTTAAGAACATGAATAAATCTGGGGATGACCCTGTCTAGTTGAACTGTCAAGACCTTAGCATATATGTGACCAGTCTTTGGGGATACTTTGTTATGCATAATGTCTACAGAGATTCAGATTGCAAAATATAAGGGATAATAATTATAATGGGAATGCAGGGCCAGGTTTTTTATGATACTCTAGATCAATAGATAGGAAAGTACCAATGAACAATGATAATCTGCAAAGCAGCCTCTAAACTAATACATGGCAGTTACTGACCAACATTAAAAAATAAGCCACAATTTGGGACTGCCCTATACTCTCAAAGAAACTCAGCTGCCATTACACTATACAGGCCTGCTTTTACTCTGTCCGTTACTGCAAGACCATTTTTTTTAATGTAACAGCTGTCAGAAACAGATAACCAGAGAATATTATATGTGCCACCAAGGTAATATAAGTCACAAAAAGGTTGAAGAAACATCTTTATCAAGCTTGCACTTATGAATGCTTTACCAAACCAGGCTAGACCATCTACAACAAATAATCTTTCTCTGCCATGGTTGCCTGAAATGTTAAGAATGTTTTTACTCTATTCAGATGTCCTGCAGTCTCATGTGTACATTTTGTTAGGCACCATTTCTGTAAATCAGTTTCAGATGTAGTTGTTGACATTATTTCACCTCTTCCCATGTTTTGCTGCTCGGTACATGACTGTATTGCCTTGTATGTGTCTCGTCCATGTATTGTACATATATATGTATTACAGAACAATACTGTAACAATGAATTGCTACTTAAATCTTATTCATCATAATCTAGTATTTTTTTGTAACCAAACTCTTGCCTGAAAATGGTCGGGAATGTATTGTATTTTTGGTACTTTGTAAAATTATGCTTGTGTTTGTTGAAAAACATTTATTTTTTTTTATCTCTTTGTCTCTATGGCCCAGGTCATGCCTTAAAGGGCTCCAAAGAACACTGCATCCACCTGGTCAACAAATGATAAATAAACATTAAAATGAATAGGTTGAATTTATGCTCTCACTGTTTGAATCCATAAGACAGTATTTTGACAGTTATTTTGCCTGCTGTTCCCCTCTCTAGTCATTATCTTTCAGCTTCCTTCCTAATCCCTCCCTCTCAATACCCATCTCTTCTCCAAAACTTTCAGCCTTGTACTTCCTCTACTCTGTCTATAACAACACTAACACATTTCTCTGCCGATCTAGACCTGTTCTCTGTAATAAATGATGTACTAACATGATAATAAGTCAGAATTTGTATTTATCCTTGTGCTTACTGTACATGCAACTTCTGTTATTGTAAACGTGTACAACAATGTAATTATGTAAGTTTTCCTGCTTTATGAATGTATGATACACCTATGTCATTTTCTTGTTTTTTGAAATTCTTGTATGTTAATGTCTTGCAATTTTTTGGAGCTTTTCTGCTTGGGTCTCCACTGAAAATGGGCCTTTGGCTCAGGTGGATCAACCCGGTTAACAAATGACAAATAAATAAATAAAATAAATAATACGTTTTTGTTTTGTGATCTGAAACAGAATCCTGAAAACTAATGCAAAGAGATAAAAAGCTGGATATATGTTAATTATAAGCTACCCTTAAACTTTTGGTTTTATATCTAGCAGTTAGTGAAGAGGATTAAGAGTATTAACTGATAGTGTCCTGATTCCTGTAGTTGATGGTTTGATTTTTTTAACTTTCTTTTACCAAAGATGTGAACCTGAGCAATTTCTTTAACAGACCATTCTCAGGGGCAACTGGAAGACTGTATTATACATTTTGGGGGTCTCCTTGACTGCTTGTCATGTGAATGTCTATAAATTTAAACTTATATCATTTATATAATGAAATGTGTTATTCCATAGGATCATAGGAAGTTACTAGGCTATTGGCCCTGAGGCCCTTATTAGCCTATCCAAGAGTTTAGCCCATGTTTAGACAGGTCAGCACCCAATGCCCCTGTCCAGCAGGGACATGGCTGGAATCCCAGGGATGTGTTTTCTGTTTCCCATTCAGTTATCCAGGTTGTGCTTAAAAAGGGGTGAAGATGTACTCTGCCTGATGTGGAGAGGGAGTCTATTCCACAGATAGGGGAGTCTCTGGGACACAAATCTGTCCCGTCAACAAATCCTGTTGATGTCACAGACCAGGTTGAGGCCACGTGTGTGGGATATGTGACTGGAGCTTGACTTGCAGATTTGCAGCAGTCCCATCAAGACAGGGTCCAACATCGCCTTGTATGCCAGACAGAGGTCACATCTGAGGAGTTTGTATGAAACTGAGTAGAGAGATAGGGCTTTTAGCCTACCTGTGTATGGTAGATTTTTGAGGCCCTGGATTCTCCTGGTGAGGAAGCTCTGTGTGGACTCTCCAGCTGCTGCATGTGCTTTGCAAGGTACATGCCAAACGGGGCATTGTTCTCAATAATGGGCCTTATAAGGGAAGAATGCAGGGATGTTATGAACTCCTTGTCCCTGAATGAGATACCGTTACTTATGAGATGGACCATGTAAAAATTTCCATACAATGGAAGCAACATACTGGTCAAAAGTCAGATTGCTATTAACCAGGGTGCCCAAATCCCTCACAACTGATTGGGTGCTTAGGACATTGTTACTAATGTGATAATTTGTGGGGATGTCACTCTCCCCAAAGGGGATAATGATGCATTTTTTTATATTCAGCTTGAGGCCATGTTTCTGGCACCAGTCATTTGTTTGAGTAAGACCCTCTTGGAAGATGTCCATGGCCTTCTGATCAGGCTAGTTAGGCTAATGGGTTTATAATTTCCCTGATCAGGGGATGCTCCACCTTTGTGGAAAGGAATGACAGTGGCAGTTCTCCACTCTGCTGGAATGAAGCCTTTACTTGGGCTGTGGTTGAATAGAATGCTCAATGGCAAAGCCAGTTCTTGCTGGAGATGGTGCAAGATATGGCCTAGGATACTATCAGGTTCCATAGAAGCTGTGTTCATTGCCTTGGATAGGGCCTTTAGCACTTGATCTATGGAGATGTGAGGTGCAGGACAAGTATCAGGATGAGGAAAGGTCCTTTAGGGGGCAGGGTGGTGAAGTTTGAACTGAACCTATCTGCTAGCAGATTGGCTAAGTCAACAGGATCAGTGTAAGGGATACTGTTAAGTACTAATTTGGGAAAAAAAATGGGCTTTGCCATGGAGGTTGCTGACATAATTGAAGAAGGCTTTGTGATTTCCCTTTTTTTCGGAGGCTAGTTTTGATTCATAATTGGCTTTGGATGTTTTCAATGGTGATCTAATTTGCTTGTTGAGGGTAAGGAAGGAGTTTTTCCAATTTGGAATTTCTTCCTTTTTACCCTTGAACAACTGTTTCTTCCTTTTGTTTTCAAGCATGTTTATAGAGGATTTCAACCAAACAGGTTTGTGTTTCCTTGAAAAGCAGGTTTTAGTTTTGTTGGGTATGGCTGATTCCATACAGTTGTACAGGTGCTTGAATACTGCATTACCATACTGTTCAGCATAGTTGCCTGCATCCTCTGAGGGGGGTGGTGGTGTGAAGCTACAGATACAATCCCTTAGGAGGTTGAAGTCAGCTTTTGAGAAGTCTTTTAGCTTGATTATGGCTGGGGGAGTTCATAGGTTCATAGGTAGGTACTAGGCTATCCGCCCTGGGGGCTATATAAGCCTAACCAAAAAGGTTCCCTGGCTTTTGCCACCCAAGAAAATTATTTTTCTGTGCCCCTGTCAAACAGTGCCACAGAAGTTATCTCCAGGGTGAATTTTCTATTTCCCATCCAGTCGTCAAGATTTTTCTTAAAGAGTGCCAATGAGGAGCTTTGCTTGACATGAATGGGTAGTTTGTTCCAGAGTTTGGGAAGTCTCTGAGACAGGAATCTATCCCTCCAGCATGTTCTGTTTATTGTGGTGACAAGAGAAAAACCACAAAAATTGGTGACAAGGTTTAGGTCCCTGGAGCATGTGGATCGGAGCGATTGGGGTTTCTTTAAGTGTAGCATATCCAACAGATCTGGGTTTGACATGGCTTTGTATGCTAGGCAGAGATCGTCTATGAGTAGGCGATGTGCAATGGAGTAGAGCTGGAGATTTTTGAGCTGGTCTGCATATGGCATCTGTTTGAGGCCAGTAATCCTCTTAGTGAGGTTTTTCTGTGGCCTTTCCAATTGTTGTAGGTGTCTTGTGAGATGCATGCCAAACAGGGCATTGTACTTTATAATGTGTCTGATGAGGGATGAATAAATAGAAAGAATGACCTCTTTTTATTTTTGAGGAGAACCATTTTGTAATGAGGTGTGCCATGTAGAAGGATTTCCTGACTACTGTGGTGATGTGGTTATCAAAGTAGAGACTGCTGTTCACCAGTGTCCCAAGGTCTCTTATCACACTTTCAGTGTTAAGTGAGCAACCGCCTATGTGGTAGTTCATGGGAACCGAGTTTTTCCCAAAGGGAATGGCAATGCACTTTTTGGCATTGAGCTTGAGGCCATGACTTTGACACCAAGCATTTGTCTCTGTGAGGCCCTTTTGTAGAATGTCTACATGATTAGTTGATTCTATTATGGTGCCCAATTTGCAGTCATCTGCAAACTTTTTTAGCCAAAGACATTCTGTGTTGGCCTGCACTTCAGAGAAGTAGATGATGAACAGGAGAGGACCCAGGACTGAGCCTTGTGTTACTCTACTCATCCCTGGTCTGAAGTCGGACTTGAAGCCAGCTACTTTTACTGTGTGGATTCTGTCATTGAGGCAGATGGCCACCCATCTTCTGACATAGGGATTTATGCCCAGTTTAGTGAGTTTATCTATAATTCCAGAGTGGGGGATGGTATTGAAAGCCTTGGTGAAGTCAATAGAGGCTGTGTACACTACCTTGCCCTCATCTACAGCTCTAGTGACTGCTTCAAAGAAGTCAATCAGGTTTAGTAGACATGATCTATCTTTTACAAACCCAAACTGAGTGGGGTTCAGAGTGTGAAGGTTACTTATGTCTTTGTTTATAAGCTCCAAGATGATACATTCCATGGCCTTGCAGAACAGGCTCGTCAGGCTAATGGGGCAGTAGTTTCCAGGGTCCATGGTGGCACCGCCTTTGTGGAATGGGATAACCATCACTGTGCGCCATTCAGTAGGCACATAGCCTGAGGTGAGGCTATGACTGAACATGGTACTTAGGTGGGGTATCAGTTCATTCTGTAGTTTGTGCAGTATGCAGCCTGGGATGTCGTCTGGTCCCATGGATGCTTTGTTCTTGGCTTTGGAGAGTGTGGTCTTAACTTGTTCATCCGTGATTACAGGGGCTTTGCATTCTTCCGGTATTAAGATGGGCACTTGGAGGGTGAGAGGGGGGTAAAGTTAGCACTGAACCTATCTGCCAGGATGTTGGCAATATCAGTTGGTTCTGTATATTTAGTGCCATTGTGCTGTAGCTCAGAGCAGATCTGAGTGTTGCCATTGAGATTCTTGACATAGCTGTAGAATGCTTTGTAGTTGTCTTTGGAATCAGTGGTGATTTTATTTTCATAACTGGCTTTGGAGGATTTTATGTGGGATCTCAGCTTCTTGCTGAGGCTGACCAGGAAGTTCCTCCAATCTTGGGATTTTACTCTTTTTTGCAACAGCTTCTTCCTTCTACTGTAGAGTTTGTTTATGGCAGGGAACCACCAGATTGGCTTCCTTTTTTTGGAGGATAGCATCTTGGTTCTGTTGGGATGGCATGATCCCTGCACTCATGTATGTGCTTATACAGTGCATTTGTGTAAGATTCAGCAGTCGTACCTCTATTTTCCATCTGCATGGGTGGCATGAAGCTTGCTACTTCTGTCTTAAGAAGCATGAAGTTGGCTTTGGAGTAGTTTTTGATGGTGGTTTCATTAATGGGGGTGGGGTGAGATATGGATGGCTAGGGTGATTAGCTTGTGGTTGGATTTGACCAGCAAGGAGATGACCTATGCCGTGGAACACTGGTTACCCATATCGGTAATGACCAGGTCCAGGATATTGCTGCCCCTGGTGGGGTGTGGACAAGCTGATCCAAGGCATTGGAATTTATTAATTCCAGAAAATGTTGAGTGAATGAGATGGTACATGAATAGTTTTCCCAATTGATAGAGGGTTAGTTGAAATCACCCATAATTAAGGTATTATGTTGTACCTTAATATTTTCCAGTATCTTAAGAAATGAAGAGTGGGAATCCTGGGGAATGGTGGGGGATCTGTAATAAGCTACAACCTGGATTTCAGTATTGCCCAGTGTTAGTTGTACTTGGATAATTTTGGATGCATTATGTTGAGCAACTAGCCTGGAGGTGTGGATATCTTTAATGAATATGGACACGCCTCCGCCTTTAGTGTTTCAGTCCAGGTTAGGTGACCGAAAGGTGTGGTATGAATTATAGCCTGGTAATGCAGGGGTGCTCTCTGGAGCCTTGAGCCAGATCTCTATCACTGCACAGATGTTGATGTTCTCCATTTTAAGGAGTGCCTTGATTAAGTGCATTTTGAGATTTAGACTTCTAGCATTGAGTAGCATTGTCCTCAGAGTTTGCTTGCTTGTACCTGTTACAGTTTTGAATTTAGCATTTGAACCTTGCTAGGCACTATAGGGGTAGCAAGAGCCTTAGCCAGTATCCGGAATCCCAGGAGCGACAGGTGCAGACCATCTCTGGCAAAGCATTGTGGTCTGTCGACCATGTCGTCTCAGGCAGACAGATACTGGATCCCCTTAGAATGACACTAGAAGCTTAGCCAATTGTTGAAGTCAGTCATTTTGTCCTTGTATTGTGGTATCATTCTAGGTGATGCCAGGATGCTACTCAGGGCTAGGGTCATACCTGCCTGGGCTACAAGATCCAAGAGCTCTTCCATGTCTCTTTTCATGTAGTCCAGGGAGGTATAACTCAGGTCATTCACACCAACATGAACAATGACAGAGTCATATTTGTACTTCTTGTGTGGGATAGAAATTTTGAACGAGACAATCCGATGATCTGATCTCACCAGGGAAGAACATACTATGGGAGTGGTGCAGCAGTCACTCATGTTGGTGAGAACCAAGTCCAGAATGTTATCTCCCCTTATGGGGGATGAGACAAGCTGGTCTAGTGAGTTAGAATTGATGAAGCCAATGAATCATTGAGTAAGTGCATTAGTGCAGGAATAGTTCAGTCAGTCTATGGTGTGGTAGATAAAGTCACCAAGGATCAGGGTGTTAGAGGGTACCTTGATGGAGTCAAGTAGATCCAAGTAAGAGAAGTGGGTGTCCTGAGTCATGCAGGGGGGGGTCTATATCTGGCTATAACTTGTGTGGGTGTCTTGCCAACTGTCAGTTGCACCTGGAGTTGTTCCAGTGCATCATGCTGGCAGACCAGTCTGGAGATCTGCCTGTCCTTAATGAAGAAAGACACCCCCCCACCCTTAGTCTTCCAGACCTCATTTTGGGGTTAAAAGGTGAGGAATGAGGTATAGCTTGGTAAGGCAGGGGTGCTCTCCACTGCCCTGAACCAAGTTTCTGTGACCACACAGATGTCGGCATCTTCTAGTGCAAGAAGAGCCTCCAGTGAGGACATTTTCAGAAATAAATATACTTATGTAAGCTTTGTAATTACAGATTGTTTAAGAAACACTATCAGTTAGGCACAATGAAGTTTCTAGCAAGATAAGCAGAAATCAAAATAATGGTAATATTTTTATACGAGTAAGATAAAACACCCTTTCAAAGCCGTACCTTGAGGCAATAAGATAACACAGATGATGTCTGACCAGTTTTTCCATCCTGGAATTAGTTCAGCACAAACTCCCTGCTGCCCCAAAAAGCTGTTAAGGACCCCCTATGTGGAACCAGTTAGTTCAAGCTAAAGTGTTGTGCAAATGCCTTAGAAGAGGAATTTAAAAAAAAAACATCAGCAAAGATCAAGAAACAAAATTCAACCAGAATTCAGCAAATATATAAATGCAGAGAAGAAAAATAAATAATTCAATCAAGCAAATAAATCAAAACAGTGCAGTACTGATAAAAAACATTGAACGGTTAGATAAAGTGCAAAAAATATACTTATGTCAGTGCTGTAATTGCAGATTATTTAAGAAACACTCTCAGTCAGGCACAATGGAGCTTCTAGCAAGATAAGCCTAGAAAGTTTATGAGTTTACTAATTTTCTTGAACCATTCCAGACATATTATAGAGTTTGTATTGTTACAGCAGGAAAGCAGATGTTGAAAAACATTAATTTTAACTATTTATGATTTTGCTAGAAGTCAGAATTTAACCTTAGACCAGGATATTTATTTTATCACATTAACTGAATGACCTATAGTTATATGACAAAACAAGCCAAAGTTTATGTTGTATTCAACTCCAACATACGTAAGATCCTCTGCTAATGTATTAATTTAGAATACTAACTGTGTTCATTGATATTCATAGATGTATAAGGAAATAGTGTCAGTTTATCTATATTCAGCTTGTAAATTGAGGATTAATATAATTGTCAACTAATCTTAGCAGTATAGCAGTATTAGTATGACTTGCTTTAGGTTGTTATAAATAGAATATCATTTGAAAAGAACAAGATATTGATCAGCATTCATCCAGAAGATAGTCTTACATATATGTGAGTTTACATAATATGGCAAAAAGAGGCCTTACATATATAATAAGAAGATACAGGTAAAGAGGGCATCCTCTTTGAGACCTAGATGAAATACTAATAGGAAGCGAGGCGGATCCATTTATTGTGAGTCACAAAGAACTTTAATAACATTAATATATTCCTCAGGAGATTTAAATGTCTTGAGAATTTGATAGAGGAAACAGATGTGAACCGTCTCAAAAGTTTTACTACCACCAAGAGCAAAACTCTGCCTTGGGATGTCAGATTTGTGGTTAATGTATGAGAGCAACCCCAGGAAAAACTTTCAGATTATTTGATCTGTTAATAGTCTAAAATTAGCACTGGAGCAAAGTATATAATATCCAACTTATTTAGATATAAACATCGGTAGTTCTTAATTATTTTATATCTCGCTTTATATTTTGGAGTAAACATAGTTTGTTATTGATTTAATTCTTTTTTTCTTTGATGGTTTTTAATAACTTATACTGAATTCAAACCAATTACTGATATATATTTCCTATAAAAAGGTGCATTGAAACTGTGACAGCTGAAACACTTATTTTTCATTCAGAAAATCAACATTTCTCCTACTTCATGTAAAGAACTGCTCTTTGCTGGATATCTCTCATATTGCTAAGTTTTGTGTTTTGTTTAGAGTTAAGGAATTAATTTTTAATATATGATTGTTTAATTTAGGGATTTGAGTACTTAAATTATTTTATAGTTTTTTTTAGAAAAATTTCATGTTGATTGAGGTTTACTATAGATTATGTTATCTTTAATACATAATATATTAACACTTAGCACGTCTTTTGCTTTTAACCTTTTTTGTAAATTAGATTGAATCAAAAAGTGAACATTTTTCAATTCATCTTAAACAATATACAGTCTGAGCAACACAATTCATCATATTTCTTTAGCAAATCTTTATCTAGCTTGGAAAATGTCTTCTCTAGTTAAAGTATTTTCTTTTTAAGTAAAAAAAAAATAATTATAAATGTCTCACTTTAAATGCTACCCATCTTAATGTCATATTGCATGTCCTTATCTAGATCATCCTGAAACTGAAGAGTAAACCATTTCTGTATGTTTTAACAGTTTTACTTTAAGAGTTCATGATATCAACCGAAGATTTATAATTAACTGTATGAGATTTATGGGCAAAAAATGGACATAGTTCTGTTTTGTATTCAAAATTTCAATTCTTCTGTTACTTGCAATGCATAAAAATGTATTCTAGAACATGTTTTATGTGAAGGAAATAAGAAAATCTCGTTCATACTGTTAGCCACCAAAGATCTGCATTGGTTAAATCACTGCTTTTCAAATGGTTGCTAAGGAGTACTTAATCTGTAACTATTTCTGTTACATAATGTTAATACATCAAATAAATGATGCATGAAGAGTTATTTTTCACCATAATGATCATACACTGGTACTATAACTAATGATTTTTTCAAACTAGAGCTCTTGCCATCTGTCATAACGGATATCACATTTGGGTCTACTTTGGTTTGAATTATTTCAAGTGGAACATTTTTGTTAACTAGAACTTTTACTATTTTACTAGTTAAACCACCTGCAGAAAATGTTTCAGATGACATTTTCATTTGTTATTATAACATTATGAGGCTAACATGAGTTCCTTATAATAAACAGATTTTAGTTTCCAGTTGGTAAACTAAGTTCCAAAAGAGTGTACTATTTAAGGACCCTGGATAACATGGGTATTCTGTGAGGCAATGTTTCTTAAACCCATCTTTTACTTTTTTTCAGTTTATGTCTCAAAGAACCATTCTTCACACTTGAATTTGAAAATGCATACCATTGTTTAAGTACTTCATGAGTTTAAACTAGTACTAAAGTACTTCATGAGTTTAAACCAGTTTGAAGCTGCCTTTAAAATGTTAGCTACATTATAACAGCACCTTTTCGGTGGCTCTAGTCCATACTGTAGATCTCTATGCATATCTCCATTACCATGTAGCTCATCTCTCAGTTACCTGGTGTAGAAGGAAGGAGTAGTGATGGCCCCTCTGTTGTAGAAGAAAATAACAGTCCACAAAAAACACAAAAACTGATAGGCCGAAGAAGAGCCCTAAAGATGACAGGGTGGACTATTGAGGATAAGAAAGAAATTATGTATTGCTACTATTATGCAAAAAGCCCAGAATTCTAGGCACAAGATACAAAAAGATTAACAGAGAAATTAGAGGAAAGAAAACTACTTCCACAAGAAAAACTGTCAGAAGTTTCAAATAAAAATATGTTCACTAAAACAACAGATTTGTGAAAAAACATTATATAGACCAAGAAACTTTGATCTGTTTGAAAAAGAAGCATCTGAGGAAGTGCAAAAATATAAATAACAAAACCTAAAGATTTTTGAAAGATTTGATGGTGGTGCAATGTTTATGCAAAGTCGAAAGACAAATTGATCAATACAAACAGAAGTTGAAGTTATGGAATGCTAGCGAAGTGAAGGATTTGGTGTAGAAGGTAGAACACAGGTTGCAACATAGCATGATGGAATGAATCCCCAAGGTAAGGAGAAATAGGAAGATCAGGAGACATCTGAAGAATAGATATGGGCATGGGAAAGAAAAAAAATTAGTATGGTGTAATATTTATGCAAAGAAAAAAGCAAAACTAATCAATACAAAAAGAGCAACAGCAAAGACATTTGAAGAGAACTGCAGGCTAAGGAATCCAGACATGGAAAACTTTACAATACAAAAAATAAGAAGACAAAGAAAAAAAGTAGAAAGGAAGATCAGTAATGAAGTTAAAGAAATAGAAACTGAGGTTATGGAGTATCTGCAAAGTGAAGGATTCCGTGTAGAAAATCTAACTCAGAAAGCACCACAGCAGGATAGAACAATAGACATTCAAATTAAGGGGAAACCAGTAAACTGGGCAGTTGCCATAGGAAGATATCTTGGTGCCTTCCACAGGAAGCCAGTATAAACTTTCACTTGAAGCTGGACACCAAGGGAAGGAAAAGGAAACTTTGGCAACTTTGACGCAGTCAATGATGCGAAGTGATAGGCCAGTGAGTTCCCATGTGACAGAGCAACAGATGACACAGGACATTGAAGAGACTATGCCACATGAAGATGCTATAGAACATAATATAGAATACCCACAGAAAATGGAGAACAAAAAATGAGCCCTCAGTAGAAGAAATTGAACTAAGAGAACAGTTGCTTGATTTAATACAGCTAGATAGACATATTAAAATCAATGAAAGAAATAGATTACAGAAGGTCAATAAAACCCAGAAAGTTAGAAGTTTGATAAAACAAATGAACACAGTGATTAGGACTGCCCATAGAGTTCTATGAGATATAACAGAAGTAAACTGGATATATTACTGTGCAGCTAAATTAATAATAGATACAATTCTACCACAAGAACACAGGGTAGTAAGGGAAAGGAAGGGGAGAAATCAAATACCATCATGGAAGTATCAAACAGAAAAAATATATAAAACAATTAAGACAAGAAGTGTCACTGTTAGAACAGTATGGGAGAGGGAACAGATCAACAAAAATACTCAGAAAGATAGACGTGATAAAAGCAATGTGAAATATTGTAATGGATCAGGATTTATAATGCACTATTGCAAATAATAAACTAAAAATATTCACACAGGCAGAAAAACATAGAAGACACACAATTAAATATAAAGGACATGTACAAAATAAGCAATTTATTGATGACCCAAAAATGTTTTATATTAGATTGGGAAACAAGGCAAAAGCAATTGAAATACCAGCAAAAAAGAAGAAAGAGATACATTTTGGAGAAGTATTTATGAAGATCCCGTGGAACATAACAAAAATGCTAAATGGATAGAAGAAGTTAAAGAAAGAATAAGAAGCAAAAAGGTTCAGGATATGAAATGGGACGAAGTAACAGCTAAAGAGATTGAAATAAAGTTAAGAAAAGCCTCTAACTGGAAAGCCCCAGGCCCAAATGCAGGACCTAACTTCTGGTTAAATGATTAAGAACTATTTATATGTGCACCCTGAACAGACAGCAACCTGGCTAACAACAGGAAAAACAGTGTTCCTACTTAAGAGTGAACCTGCAAGCTATCCTAACATTTATAGACCAATAACTTGCCTTCTGACAACATATAAACTATACACTGGAACTAAAGTTTATAGTCATTTAGAAGAAAACTCAATTATGGCAATAGAACAAAAGGGGAATAAAAGAAAGTCATATGGAACAAATGATTATTTGCCATTAAATAGAGTCATAGTGGAAAATTGTAAAATGGGGAAAAATCTAAGTATGGCATGGATTGACTACAAAAAAAAGCATTAGACAGTATCCCACATTCATGGATAAAAGAGTGCTTAAGAATGTATAGGAAACACCCTACACTGATAAATTGCATCACAGTGACCATCAAACAGTGGCAAACCACTTTGCAGTTAAGCCATGATAAAAGACAAATTATTACATCCGGGATAAAGGGAGATATTTCAGGGTGACCTGTTACTCTTTTTCCTTGCCCTTAACCCATTATGCTGTCTGCTTAACAGATTAGGCCATGGCTATATTTGGCTCATAGAAAACAACAAAGTATAAAGACTTCTCATCATCTCTTCGACAATGATTTAAAACTGTATAGCTCATCAGATGAGGAACTGAATTGACAACTGCAAGTAGTCAAACTTTTTCAGATGATATAAGAATGTCATTTGGTCTTGATAAATTTGCAAAAGCAACCTTTAAAACAGGAAAGCTACAGCATGAAGAAAACATCAGTTTGGGACAAGAATGTGATATAAAAGAACTTGAGCAAGAGGGGGTGTATAAATATTTGAGAACTGATGAAGGATCAACAAAAAACATGAACAAATGCAAAAAAAACTTAGTAGGAATATTTTAGAAGACTTAAATTAATCCTGAAAATAGCTTTGACATCTAGGAACACAATTCGGGTTCCATTAGAAATTGCGAACATTCAAAAGTTCGAGCATCATATGGTTGACACCATATGAGTGAACTTTTGAAAGCTCGCAAGTTTCAACAAAGATCGCCGTAGGGAAAATTTCCCTTTACTTCAAAGTAGTGCGATCTTGGAGTTGGTATATTTAAGTAGCAGGGGTGTGTGGGGGGCACAGCACCCCACGTTGGTGGTGCAGGGGGGCTCCCCCCCCGCCCAGAGAATTCAGGTAAGTTTTTTTTTTTTTTTATTTTTTATGTGCTCAAAATTTTAAAACTTTGCTCATATGGTGTCGATCATATGACAGTTGAAGTTTTAAACCTTCAAGCATATAATATAGACCCACACAATTCAAGCTATAAATTAATTTGGTCTTCCTGTCCTAACTTACAGTTTTGGAGTGATTGACTGATCCCAAATGGTGTTGGATAGATTAGAAAGGAAAACAAGATGGATGCTTCATACTCATTAAATGATTTATAAAAATCAGTGCATACCAAGATTATATATTCCCCATTCTGAAGGTGGTATTGGCCTACTTGAAATTGATTACATGTATAGCTCTGCAATTGTGGGACCGCATACATAGCTGCTGACCTCACAAGACCCAAATATAGTGAAAGTTTTTAAACATGGGAATAAACCTAAGATGACTTCCCTTCTTAGTCTATCAGAAGCATATTGGCATCAAATGGAAATCAAACCAGAAGTAGATAAAAAATCAGGCGGCAACTGAATGATAAAAAAATAAAAAGAATTTAAGGTGAAGGATCAGATGAGAAGGCAAGAAATGTGGAAAATGCATAAATATAGTTGCAAGTAGAGAAAACTCCTGGAAGATCTCCATGTTGATCGGGATCAAATGCTGGAATGGTTAAAGAGATGTGAATTCAACCCAAAAGATGAAAGATTAATATTGCAGCCCGAGATAGTGGGCTACGTATATGATGGTTTACAAAGTTGATTGAACATGTGGGAGAAACAGGCAAATGTAGGTTTTGTAAAACAGAATTGGAAACAGTCACACAACTCGTTACTGGTTATGATATAGCAATGGCAGAAGGACTGTATACTGAAAGGCATAATAATGTGGCAAGACTGTTGCAATGAGGATTGTGCAAACATTATAATATTGCAGTAGCTGAAAATCACTGGAAACATGAGCCACTGATGAAGTCTACATCATATGGGATCACCCGTTAACAACAGTTCAAAAGAATGATGATAGAAAACCAGATATAGTGGTCCATGAAAAGAAGACAAAAGTGGTGTTGATCATTGAAATTGCTATACCCAGTAACTACAGTGTCTTATGTACAGAGAGAGACAAAGTCATAAAATATCAGGATTTGCAGGCAGAAATGAGAGAAATGTAGAGGAAAGATGCTCAGACAGTTCCAATAATAGTAGGAGCAACGGGTCTTATAAAAAATCGACAGTCATAATTAGATATGTTACGGATACGCGTAACATTGTACGGATTGCAGAAAGAATCATTACTGGGCACATTGCGGGTGGTGCAAAGAGCACTTTTGGCTAACATCAAAGATTGAAACAATGCTAATTTCATGAACCTTAATCATACTTTGACTTAGGAATGAGGTCCATTCCTGTCATGGTAGTAGAAACCCAAAAGTCTTGGAGAAATTAAACAGGGATTACCTAACAGGATTAGCATAAGGAAATTAAGAAGACAATGATGGTAACAAACTCCTACACATATCAGTAACATCTACTACCCCTTCCCAAAAAGCTATCTAGAACCAAGGTATTTACAAATTGGGTCTATATTATAAAATCGACTGCTTAGCTTGTTGAACACCCAAATGTCAACAGCTAAACGGCGAAAGCTTAAAATAGCGAATGGTCACTCCACAAAGTTTTTCATAAGGAAAAACTTTGCTTGGCTGTGGGACATGAAAACAAACTTTGAAACCCTAATTAAGTGGGGGAGCTTCGTTCCCATACCCCCCGATGTGGGGCACTGTGCCCCCCACCCCCCAAACTAAATATACCAACTCCGAGATCGGTCTACATTGGGGAAAAGGGCACATTCCTGATAACAGCCAAGCAAATTCTTTCCCTATGAAAAAATTTGTGGAACTGGCCATTTGTGGTTTTAAGCTTTCGCTGTTTAGCTGTCGACATTTCAGACTTCAACAAGCTAAGTGTTCAGTTTTGTAATATAGACCCTACATACTGGGTCTATATTAGAACATTGAAGTTTCAAAACTTCGAATGTTCTAATATCGACCCCTATTCAGCGAAAGCTGAAAACATCGAACATACAGAACAGCAAATTTTTTCCTACGAAAAAATTTGCTATTCCAAAACACATGCACACAACACAAGCACACCAAACAAGCAGCAATCCACACACATACACCTAAAATCTTACACCTAACCCTGCACTAAACTATACACACACCATTAACTATTCACTTACCTTAACTCAAACCCTAACCCTAAGGTCCGTCACTATCGCACACTCACCTCACCCACTCCCTAACCCTAACTCACCTACCCCAACCTAACACTCATGTCCACACAACTGCACACTTACCTGACCCGCGCCCTAACCCTAACTCACCTAACCTGCCCTAACCCTCATGTCTACACAATCGCACACATACCTAACTCATGCCCTAACCCTAACTCACCTACCCCGCCCTAACCCTCACGTCCACCCAATTGCACACATACCTAACCCGCACCCTAACCCTAACTAACCTAACCTGCACTCAGTCGCACATCTAACTGAACTGGACCCGTAACTTTCCACCACAGCGCTGAAAATACCAAAGTAACAGAAACAGACAACTGAATTCTTTCCCTCGGAAAAAATTTTGTTTTCTGTTGCTTCGGTATTTTCAGCTTTCGCTGAATAGGGGTTGATATTAGAACATTCGAAGTTTTGAAACTTTGCTGTTCTAATATAAACCCCAAATCTCAATGCTTATAGAACAATATATCTATCAATGTATAAGTGAGATAGACAGGCAAACAAATTATAATTTCATATTAGATCCCCAGTCTAACACTGAGAGACACTTATTTCATGTTTAAGACACTTAAATTAGGGTCAAATCTTCGAACGCTCAAAATTTCGAATGTTACATGGTCGAGACCAAACATTTGAAATTTTGAGTGCTCGAAGATAGACTTTCAATGGCACTGTACAGTGCAGATAGGGAGAATTTCCCTTTTCTGCACTGAAGTGCGGTCTCGGAGTTGGTATATTTAAGTAGGAGGGGTGGGGGTGCAGGGGTGCTTTCCCCCCTGCCTACACTGTTAAAGTGTTTTTTTCTGTGTTTTCTTTTTTTTTTTATGTTCGAACATCCAAATGTCGAACATTTGGTCTCGACCATGTAATGTTCGACATTTTGGATGTTCAAAAATTTAACATAGACCCTCACACTACATTAAATCAGTTTTGGTTATTTTTATTTGTTAATTTGCTGTATAACAGACAAGTACAGTTTGAGGTCAAGTCCTGCATTTCCATGGGATTTGCAAACAAATAAGTATTAAACTCATTATGTGCAATGCATATTCAGAAGATTCCCTTTATTTCATTCATATGTTTGTTGCATCCTGTTGTTTGAAACAGAGAGAAATATTCTAACATTTTAAGTATGGTAGTTATTTCTTCAGTGACCATGTCAGAAGTACTTAGAAAACTTATTAATACTGAGCAGTCCACTGCACTGACCGGGTGTTACAATTATTTAGACAACTCTGTACTCTTCTTCACAAAACAAACATTTTTCTTGTTGATGAGTCAAGACTCACCCATGAGCAGGTTCAGACCATCAGCCGTTTAAGATTTATTTTCTCAAATACACATTAATAGACTATTTATTCTTCTTGGTAGGGTGCCACAGATGGAAGCCAATATTTCTACTTTTCCACTCCAAGCTTAAAGAATGTTATTTACAACATCTAAATGATTGTTTTCTCGTTATGGTTTAATTAGTGATAAATTAAAAACAGACAATGCACATATATTGTTTCATTCTTACTCACACTGACACAGACTAACGCAATGACCAGATTTTGATTCCCATGTTGCATAATACTTTTGTGCCTTCTAATGCATTATTGGTTTTATCAGTCATAGAATTACAGAAAAGTAATAAATATAGTAGCGAATGTATAAGGAACCTCATGTAATGGGAAACATTCTCAATTGTGATGGAGTTTTTAATGTATACAAAAAACAAAACACATCAATTGTTGCATTGCTTTTTCTCCACATTCAAACAAACCACTGCAATAAATCTGCAGTAATAACCCCCTCAATCAAAGGTTTATAACTCTTGTTTCAAATACTTTTTAATTTATCATGGGCAGAGAGTGTCTTCAGCACTACAACTGGCCCCAACTGAAATCATATGCATTCATGCAACATATTTAATATAATATAATGACAATCAAGATAAGTGAAACTGACCCTTTTCATGCAAGGATGAGAGAAAAGGGAAATCAGGCCCTCATCATTGATTAATCCCATCATTCATAAGTCATTTACAAGGAATCAAGCATAGAGAAGAACAGCTCATAAGATAATAACAACAAATGTTTAATTATCGTCTTTGAATATATACAAATCTGTGAACTTGTGATGTTCAAAAGAAAGTCTTCTTCTTCTTCTTTCAGCTGCTCCCATTAGGGGTCACCACAGCAGATCACCTGTTTCCATTTCTTCCTGTCCTCTGCATCTTGCCCCGTCACACCAACCACCTGCATGTCCTCTCTCACCACATCCATAAAACTTATGTTAGGCCTTCCTCTTTTCCTGTTACCTGGCAGCTTCATCCTTAGCATCTTTTTCCCAATATACTCTGCATCCCTCCTCAGCACATGTCCAAACTAACATAATCTTGTCTCTCTGGCTTTGTCTCCAAGCCTTCCAACCTGGGCTGACCCTCTAATATACATATTCCTAATCCTGTCCATCCTCGTCACACCCAGTGCAAATCTTAACATCTTCAACTCTGCCACGTCAAGCTCTGACTCCTGCCTTTTTGTCAATGACACTGTCACCAACCCATATAACACAGCCGGTCTCATTACCCTCTTGTAGACCTTCCCTTTCACTCTTACAGGTACTCGTCTGTCACAAATCACTCCTGACACTTTTCGTCACCCACTCCATCCTGCCTGTACTCTCCTTTTCACCTCTCATCTACACTCACCGTTACTCTGAACTGTTGATCCCAAGTATTTAAACTCATCCACCTTCGCCACCTCTAATCCCTGCATCCTCACCATTCCTCTATCCTCCCTCTCATTCACACACATATATTCTGTCTTAGTCCTGCTGACCTTCATTCCTCTTCTCTCTAGAGCATATCTCCACCTCTCTAGGGTCTCCTCCACCTGTTCTCTACTCTCACTACAGATCACAATGTCATCTGCAAACATCATAGTCCACGGTGACTCCTGTCTGATCTCGTCTGTCAACCTGTCCATCACCATTGCAAATAAGAAAGGGCTGAGAGCTGATCCTTGATGTAATCCCACCTCCACCTTAAACGCATCCATCACTTCCACCGCAGACCTCAACGCTGTCACACTACCCTCATGCATATCCTGTACCACTCTTACATACTTCTCTGACACTCCCGACTTCCTCATATAATACCACAACTCTTCTCTAGGCACCCTGTCATATGCTTTCTCTAAAGCCACAAAGACTCAATGCACCTCCTTCTGACCTTCTCTGTACTTCTCCATCAACACTCTCAGAGCAAACATCGCATCTGTAGTGCTCTTTCCTGGCATGAAACCATACTGCTGATCACTAATCATCACCTCCCTTCTTAACCTAGCTTCCACTACTCTTTCCCATAACTTCATGCTGTGACTGATCAATTTAATCCCTCTGTAGTTACTACAGCTCTGCACATCACCCTTATTCTTAAAAATCGGTACCAAAACACTTTTTCTCCATTCCTCAGGCATCCTCTCACTTTCCAAGATTTCATTAAACAATCTAGTTAAAAACTCCACTGGCATTTCACCTAAACACCTCCATGCTTCCACAGGTATGTCATCTGGACCAACAGCCTTTCTGTTCTTCATCCTCTTCATAGCTATCCTTACTTCCTCCTTGCTAATCCACTGCACTTCATGATTCACTATCCCTACATCATCCAACCTTCTCTCCCTTTCATTCTCTTCATTCATCAGCCCCTCAAAGTACTCTTTCCATCTGCTCAACACACTCTCCTCGCTTGTGAGTATGTTTCCCTCATTATCCTTTATCACCCTTACCTGCTGCACATCTTTACTAGCTTGGTCCCTCTGTCTAGCCAATTGGTACAAGTCCTTTTTTCCCTCCATAGTGTCCAACCTTTTATACAACTATTCATATGCCTTATCCTTAGCCTTCACCACCTCTCTCTTTGCCATGCACCTCATCTCCTTATACACTTGACTACTTTCTTCATCTCTCTGACAATCCCAGCTCTTCTTTGCCAACCTCTTTCACTGTATACTCTCCTGTATTTCTTCATTCCTCCACCAGGTCTCCTTGTCCTCCTTCCTCTTTCCAGATGTCACACAAAGCACCTTTCTAGCCATCTCTCTTACTAGCTCTGCTGTAGTTACCCAGCTATTCGGTAACTATTCACTGCCACCCAGTGTCTTGTCTTAACTCTTCCCTGAACATCATCTCATAATTACCCTTTTTCAAAAGAAAGTAGTTAATCTTAATATTGAGGCATTTGTGTTTCAATAATATAACGTATTATGAATAATAAATCATGAAATGTTAATTTCCAAAAGTAAAACGGTTAATGAAAATACTGCAGTAAGTTCATTGTAAACCCTGCAAGGTGTTAGAACAGCACAACATATGAAATCCAATCAGTCAAAGTCATGGTCTGCTGCAAAGAAATATCTTCCTCTCTTCCAAAATAGAAAAATCATTGTGAGGTTAATTTAGTAGAAGCACCTGAAACAGAACCACCTTGAGGAAGTCGCAAATGTTATTAACAAACTCCAGAAATATGAGAGTATTAATCTGTCAAATAAGAGTTGGCACACATTCAATATATCAAGTCTACTTTAATGAAGGAACAGCTAAAATTGCCATGAATATCATGGATGAATATTGTCTTGGCTTTTCAAACTAAAATAAATAAATGAATGATTAAATAAATAAATGCATTTAAATATTCGCATAGTTAGTTTTCTTTTCAGTTATTCAAATCAAGTCCATTTCATTCAGTATTGATTACTATGGTTAATGCAAAAAAGCAAAACCGGATGAAAGCAAAGACATGAGTGCCATAAATGAATGCAAACTTGGCTATCCAAACAGAAGAAATATTATGAGTATTTAAATACACAGTGACATTTCTGGTTAGCTCAGACAAGTCTAAACATATTTGTATGACAAACTCCAAGAAGACAAAAGCACAGCTGGAGTATAATCAACACAATTCAGTAGGATTACAGTCCTTTTTCAATACAAATCAAAACAAGCCAAGTGGGCAGATCTGCACAGTCAAGGCAATATGATATATATATGTAACTTTACAATTCAAAGGTGCAGTCACCGAGTTAGATCATTCAGTCTAAACTACAACTAATTTATGGATCAGAATTTGTATCTGATTATCATAAAATAGCGTTATTATTTAATAGTAAAAAATCCATAACACGGTGGTATTTGCCTTCACATATGCTTTCGTCCAAGCTTTCTTCAGATATTTTACTTGAACAAGATAACTCAGATGACATTCACTCATGTCATTAATATCCTGTCCATTCTTTTTAACAGTACGTTAAATTTACATACTTATTTCTATAAATCATCTCTCATTATTATTTTTAATATTTCTGTATCTTATCATAAGTCAACAACTTTAATGACTTCAAGAAATTCCACATTCACTATGTCTTGGCAACTATTTGAAGTGTCATACTATGTTAAAGAGCACTACAAATCTGTGAAAGTCATTCTCAGTTTTGTGCATTATATTCTATATTATTTCAATTAAATGGTACAATTGCAGTTAATGTCTGAATGTCTGGAGCATTTTTATTTCAAGCTCACTGTAACATTTTTCCAGAATCAATAATGCATTTTGATTTCTTTAATACAGTTTTGCAAGTCACACATTTATGTGCATAATAGAAGTATTTTTTTCTGGGAAGATGCAACTATTTGCAATAACTCCTATGCAGCCATGTGTAGACCTTCTGCAATAGTGGATGAAATATATGAAGTACTCGATATTACCTTGAAAATGGTGAAACTTTTGTCTTTATATAAAAAAATGTAGTCTCATTCCATAAGTATATTCTTGAGACGTGTCTTGAAAATGCTTTGTGGTACTTTGTTTTTGTTTTCCACCCAGTTTTTCATGGGGACTATAATGGTGACATCAAAGTGTTCACCAGCTTGTTTGTATGCATTTTAGCAGTAGTAGTAGAATATTTATTTTTATAATATTCAACAGAAATCAAGTAGGGCCAGGTTTTATGTGTAAAAAAATCTCAAAAGAACAAATACCTTGTCTTAAATTTTAGACATTTATATGGACAAAGAAGATATCAACATACTGTAGACCAGCCATCAGAACCGTGTAACCTTTAATATCAAGAGTAGTGAATAATATTTTGGTAGACACAAATCTTGCATCTAAATGGTAGTCAGACTTTACACTGCTACATCAATCAACATAGTTATTAATGAAGTTGCTTTCCAAACAATGTATGACATGTATTCATTAGCCTGTCTTTATCAATATGTTCTGCTTGATCACCTAGCTTTATTTATTTTATTTATTTATTTATTTATTTATTTAACATTTGTTGACCGGGAATGTCCGACTAGGTTCCACAGAAGCTTCTGTGATAAAAATTCCCCTACAGATTATAAATATTTGTTTTACCAAGAATACGTTATTAAACTGCAACCAAACATCACACTATTCAAATAAACGTCTGTCAACTAAAACATAAACAGTACTTCACATATATTAAGGGTTGTTAGACTCTTATCTAAAAACATGGTCCCACTTAACCCAAAGCTAAGCTAGCATGATGATGCAACAGTTTTTAATGAAAAACATGTCAGTCAGAGAGAAGCTTCATATGTCTTCATTTTGTGGTTGAGAAAACATCTACATTTTTAGTGTTCAGTAGCAGTAGCCCTCAGTAGTGAGGGATTCAGGATTCCTCCACTTAGAAGCTATATTGGTCTGCACCAACATCAACAGTTGAATTATGCAAAGGTGAAGAAAATTGCTAGTATATTCTAAGAGAGACTGTTTGAGTGCTAAGAAAACATGTGAGGAAGTAGATAAGTCTGAGATGAAATTTCGATAAATCAAATCATACACAATTCCATTGTTTTGTATGATCAACACACTCCCAGCATTTATGTAACAGATTCACTTCTGTACAGTCACAATTGAGTATTTTTATGAGTAAACATCCAAAGCTGGGACCAAGTACCCTTGTAGCCAGAAAAAGATATTTCACAGATGTAGGTGTTAGATTTAAACTTGTTTAAAAGACTGAGCAGGGTCATGCTTTCTTGCCTACAAATTTTGGTCTGTACCCTTGACTGTGTTATACAGAGTTGTAAAGGCTTCCTTGGTGACTGATGCAGTCATGTATTTATAAACTTATAAGGACTTAACAAGCCTTAACATCTCATCATTTGTAGGCCTGGCATAGAAGAATTAAATATCCAAATCAACACTGACCGTGGAATTCATGAAGGGTTACCACAGTCTTAAATACTGCCTGTGATGAGATTTATTAAGCCCCTGCATGTCCAGGTGTTGAAGGACGAAAGACTCTTCTAATTGCAGGATGATGTTTACCATCAAGATCCCTCTACTTACCCATAGATATTTGTTTATTGAAGTCTCATTACTTAGTAAACCTGGGAGGACCTACAGTGGAATTTCTGTACTCTCAATTTGTAGATCTGGAACAGTTTTGTAAAACTTTAAGGGTACTTTCTGAGTCATTATCAGTAGGTATTAGAATTTAAAATGCTTGGGAAGATCCTTATGACAACATGAAGTTGCCAAGGCAGCGTTATTAAGCTTTCTAGCCTTGACTCTTGCCCACTTGGGTGGAGATGATGTGTTAATAAAACGATCTAAGGGAGTAAAAACACAGTGGCATAGGTCCCCAATATATAGAAATACAAACCCCAAAGAGAATGTAAGAGCTAAGGTGATATATCCCCCTAAATATATCCTACCAGTGCCCCATTAAAATTGAAAGGTTAACTTAAAAGTTTTGGGCAGATGTGGGTGTCATGGCCAGTATAAAGATGTGACAGATCACATGAAACAACAGGAGTAACAGAAACACTTTGATGAGTACTGCTCTGCAAAGCAAGGAGAGGTGTAGCCTTTACTGTGTATTTGTCCACATGAAGAACTTCTCAAAGATAAACTTCAGATTTATATCTATGGTGGATATGATATTCAAATATAGATGAATCATGAGATATTCAGGAGTCCCATATGTTGAGTTTATAGGGAATGATGTGCCCTTGCTTTTCTGAACTACAATAGCTTTTTTTTTTTTGCAAAAAACTCCTTGTTTTGAAAATCCCAGATATTTCAGTAAATTTTCATAATTCATTCAGTACATCTGAAATGTGTTGTATAATGACCTGCACTAATGAGATGCAGTTATCCATGCAGACCACCCTTTACCCTAATTTTCTTTATTTAGTATCCTGTCCAGTAATGGCACAGCTAATAAGGAAAGGGCTGGGACCAGTGTTCACCCTTGTCTGGTTGCATTATGAAGCCTGAAGGTGGATGAGATTCAAACATTGAACAAGATTTGGATACACATCTTGTTGAACAGAGCCTGGATGCCCTAAATAAAGGAGTCAAGGAATTGTATCAGGCTGTTCTAATGGACAGTATCATAAGACTTTTCAAAGTCTAAGAGGATGGATAAGACTGGCTCTGGCTCAATTATCAGTCTCTGAGTAAATGTTACAAGCTTCGTTATAAGGTCCACACTTGACCTTCTCACCACAAATGCAGCCTTGCTGGAGAGAAATAGTGATATCATCTTGCCTTGAATTTGAGTGGTCAGGATGTGGGGATGGATTTAATATTTAGATTCAGAATATCAGTGAGGCTGTGAATATTGGATGTTTCTTACATCTATCATATCTTAACCTGGCCTATGCCTTTAACACTATTTCACATGCAGGCATTATTGACAATTTTTTTAAACTGAATACAGGGGTCTATGTCAGATGACTGACGTTACAGAAACTCAAAAAAAATATCGAAAAGACCATGAATGAGTTTCAGAAAACTCGAACATCAAAAAAAAAAAAAACCCTACAAAAATCTACCCACATACCCCTTGCAAATACCAACTCTGAGAATGCATTACAGCAAGAAAAAGGATACATTTTCTGATCCTCGCTGTACCTTGATCTTCATTCAAAAGCTTTGAGTTTTCAAAAACTAGATCATATGATCTTCAATATATGGAGTTTGAGTTTCTGAAAACTCGATCAACTGATAGAGACCTGAGTACAGATACTGAAATTATGCAGTGCATAGCTGACTGGTTGTCTGAAAAAAAAAACATGATGTTATAGTCATAAGTACCACTTCTAAACACAACAAAAGATACCAGTAGTATATGACAGATCTTAGAAATGGGCCCTCTACTATTTGGCAGATACTTCTGAGACCTTCAGTCCAACATTCCAAGTGTATACAGATTGTGGCCTTCCCATAAAAGAATGGATAATTCTGTGATGTCTTAGACTTTTGCCTCCTCAGTCATGTCTTTAATGCCTTCCATTTCAACCGGGAATGAACGTCTCTTACATTAATAGAGGTACAGGTTAGGTGACTCGATAGTGAGACACACTGATGTCCCACTCACTAGAGTGAATAAGAAGAAAGTAACAGACAGCTGCCTGATAGGTGCCAAGATCCATTACATAATGCACGCACTCAGGTCCCTCAACAACAGGTACAAATATGACTCTGTCACTGTACATGTGGGTGTGAATGACCTGAGACATACCCCTCTGGACTACACGAAAAGATACATGGAGGAGGTCTCAGATTATGTAGCCCAGGCGGGTATGACCCTAGCCCTGAGCAGCATCCTACCATCACCCAGAATTATACCACACTACAAGCAGAAAATGATTGATTTCAATAACTGGCTAAGTTTCTGGTGTCATTCTAAGGGGATCCAGTATCTGTCTGCCTGGAAGGACATGACTGACAGACCTCGATGCTTTGCCAGAGATGGCCTCCATCTGTCACCCCTGGGATTCCATATACTGGCCAAGGCTCTTGCTACCCCTATAGTGTCTTTTTTAGGCTGTGATCCAAAGACCAAATTACCACCATAAAAGCTACAAACAAATGTAATCTGAGGGTCATACTGCTCAATGCTATAAGTCTAAATCTCAAAATGCACTCACTCGAAACACTCCTTAAAATGGAGAACATCAACATTTGTGTTGTAACAGAGACTGGTTCACAGCAGTAGAAAGCACCCCTGCACTGCCAGGCTATAACTCATTCCACACCTTTCGGCCCCAGAACATGGACTGAAGCTTCAAAGGCAGTGGTGTTTCCATATTCATAAAGGATGCGCACACCTCCAGACTGGTAGCCCAACATAATGCATCAGAGATACTTCAGGTGCAGCTAACATTGTGTAAGACAGCGATTCAGATTGTAGCCTGCTATAGGTCCCTAACCATGTCCCATGACTCACACTCCACATTCCTAAGCAACCTGGAGAATATTAGGATCCAATCTAGCACTCTCATACTGGGCAACTTGAACTACCCCTCTATTAACTGGGAAAACTACTCATGCACCAATACACTTGCCCAACGTTTCCTGGAATTCATTAATCCCAGTGCCCTGGACCAGCCCATTCTTACCCCTACTAGAGGTAGCAACATCCTTGACCTGGCCATTACTAACATGGGCAGCCATTGCTCTATGGGCAACTTCAACTAACCCTCTATTAACTGGGAAAACTACTCATGCACCAATACATTTGCCCAACGTTTCCTGGAATTCATTAATCCCAGTGCCCTGGACCAGCTCATTCTTACCCCCACTGGAGGTAGCAACATCCTTGACCTGGTCATTACTAACATGGGTGGCCATTGCTCTACACCATTAGTCAACTCTTCCCTGGTTAGATCTGACCACAAGCTAATCACCTTGGAAATACACCCCCCCCCATGCAAAGGTAACCACCATGAAAAACTTCGCCAAAGCTAACTTTGGGCTGCTAAAACAGAGATGGCTAACTTCACGGCACCCATGCAAATGGAGGATAGTTGCATGACTGCTGAATCATACACCAATGCACTGTACAAACATGTACACAAATGCATGGATCTCGCCATACCCAATAGAACCAAGGCGCTCTCCTCCAAAAAAAAAGGAAGCCAATCTGGTGTTTCCCTACCATAAACAAACTCTATAATAGAAGGAGGAAACTGATGCAGAATAAGGTGAAGTTCCAAGATGAAAAACTCCCTTATCAGCCTCAACAAAAAGTTGAGATCCCTCATCAAATCCTCTAAAGCTAGCGATGAATACAGAATTGCAGCAGCTAGTAAAGACAACCACAAGAGGCTGGATTCACGATGGCTTGCATGGAGTCTAAGAGTAGAGTAAGACTCCATGCAGCCATCATGTCCGACAAGCGATCCAGGAACAGCCTGTAGGGGTGTGTAAGAGAGCTCCTAAAATGGCTCTTACACGGACAGGGCTGGGACATGCAAATCACCACAATTGCAGGCGAAAGACATGCAAATGAGGTAGATGTGTGATTCAGGAAACCTGATCCTGTCCGAGTAAGAGCAATGTTATTTGCAAAAATGTACTCAGTTGACAACTGAGCACTGTTCTGCAAATAGCAAAACGGAGCCGTGACAGCTCCAAATAAAGGTTGCATCCAGTGCAGGATGCATGCCAATGGCCAAATATACGGCCATTGGAAATGTTCCCTGATGCAAAATTAAAATAAAAATAATTATTTTTTTTTTCGGCGATTTCTGATGTATAAGTGTAGCGCAGTGCCAAGCAAATGGGCTGCACTCTAAAACCCAGAATACTACAAATTAAAACCCACAAATGTGGATTTTATTGAAAGCAGTAATATACAATGCAAGGGAATGGCAGGCTGAAGACAACATAGCCACTGAGTAGAGGTTGCTAAGGGGGGAAGCTCAGTCTAAGACATGTAACCAAGCATTAGTAGGCAATCCTATGTAAATGAGTGTTAGGATAGTGAATCACCAGTTTACATAGCAAATGAGCACAGTCAGTGGAGTGTAGGAGTAGGATATGGGGAGTAAAAGTGTAGAAGATAGGTGACATCACGAGGGGGGTATGTATGAAAGAAGTGAAGCTCATTGGAGCAGAGTGGCATGTGTCCGCTGTAATTTGCACATCATGGAAAGAGGTGTGTCAACAGGTAGGCTAGGAAAAGGCAAGAAATGGAAGGTGTATGCCATGGATAACACCAAAGTTTCTTGCTGAGCATGCATGCGTGCGTGTGCAAGCCTGTAAACCTAAGTAAAACAGAGTGCGCACGTGTAAGCGTGAGTGGGCGCGTTTAAGCCGGAGTAAGCATGTATAAGGCTGTTTAAAGAGTTGTAAGCGCGTTTGCGCTGGTGTGCATGCGTTTTAACCCGAATAAGCAGGTTTTAGTCCATGTAAGCATGTGTGCGCGCGTGTTAGCTGCTGTGCGAGTGTTTGCGCTTGTGTGTGCGGCGCTCCACCCCGAGGAAGCAGAAAGGAAAAAGGAAGTACAACAAATAGTAGAAAGCTACCAGGGAGTACTAGCAGAGCTAGCAGTTGAAAACAATCAGAATCAGGTAATTATATAGGCAGTACACTAGCCCAGCCCAGCCTAGCACTTAAAACTCTGCCAACAACAGTCCATTATATTTCTTACAACAGACACTGCAGTAAGCCAATAGAAGTGAAAACTGAAAAAGGTTTACTGAGACAAAGAAATGTTAGGGGCTGCCATTGCTGTTATAAGGCGACATATGCAACATGCTGAGGGTGGTGACAATGGAAATGCTGCTGGACAACCCACAGTGAGGAGACGGAGAAGAGTGTACAGGCCCAGGGTAACCTACCAGGGACTACATGAGCTGGAGATAGTGGAGCGCTATAGAGTGTACAGAGACCTCCTGCAGCAAATTGTTGAGCTGTGCAGGCCACACCTCACACACAGAACCAACAGAGGGGAACCCATCCCAGTGGAAACCAAGGTATGTGTTGGCCTAAGAATACTAGCAACAGGTACCTTCCAGAGACCAACTGGTGATATGATGGGGATATCACAGGCATCAACATCCAGGGTACTACACCAGTTTCTGGATGCCATGTCAGCACATGTTGGTGATCATGTATATTTTCCCAATTCCCATGAGGTATTGACCAGCAATATGGGTCTCTTCCAGCAAATACCTGAGTTAGTGGGTGCAATAGACTGCATGCACATATGCATCAAAGCACCAGCCGGTGAGCGGGGTAGGGTCTACTTCAACCGCAAGGGCTTCCCCTCCATCAACTGCCAGGTCATGTGTGATGCCCAGGGCATAATACTGAATGTGTGTGCAGACTGCCCTGGAAGCTATCATGATTCCCATATCTGGCATCTGATGCAGCTGTACCAGACATTTGCCAATGGGGACATCCCACATGGTCACCTAGTGGGGGATGCTGGCTATGCACTGGAGCCATGGCTGATGACACCCATCAGAAACGCACACACACCTGAACAGGAACGCCATAATGAGGCACACACACAAACACGTAATGTAATAGAGCATGTGTTTGGGCTGCTCAAGTCATGGTTCTGATGTCTGAACACATCTGGTGGAGCCTTGCAGTACTCACCAACTACATGTACCCAAATTGTCATGGTATGTGCTATGCTACATAATATGATCCTGCAAAAACAGCTGCAGCAGGACCAGCATAGGCCTGGGCCAAACAGCCCCCCACCATTGCCAAGGTCATCACAGGCAGAGCGTGACTCAGAGGAGGAACAACCTGAGCCTGCCCCAGTAGGCAGAAGGAGGCATGCCCAGTATGCTTTGGCCTTGGCAAAGAGGCAATGCATAGCACATACACTGGCTCAGTAGGAACTCTGGAAATGATACCTCTCTCCGATTTGCACATAAAGTAAAAGGGATGCCTAAGTTGACACTACCTGCTTCCAAACATGTGCAGGGAGTGTAGTATGTGCATCTGACATAGGCAGCCCTGCAGCACCACCTAAGGCATGAATGCCATGTGTTAAGCAATATAAAGCAATGCTAAACAGCAATTACCACCATGTAGTATATGCAAACAAAATTGCACACACCAACTAGCACAACTGTGGTCAATGTTCAGCAATATTGGGCAACGTCCAGCAATGTTGGTGAATATTAAGCAATGTCGGACAAGCCTGGTCTAAGTAGGGCATAGCTGAACAAAAACCAAAATGCTCATATTTGCTTAACAGGCCCTTAAGCAGTCTGGTCTGCTCAGTTTGAAAATATAAAGCAGTGATGGGCCTCGAACCCAGGATACTGTGCACTATAGCCAAAGTACTGAACCACTAAACCATGACAGCATTGCAGTGGTCCACCTGTATGATGGAATGTTGATAAGTCTATGCAAAGTATTCCATGGAAACCCTGCAGGCACAGCATAATCCTTGTTGAGTTATGACACAAAGGTGAGTCCTGCAGTGAGAACAGAACCTGACTTCCAACACACACAGTATAAATGTTAATATTGCTCATGTTCACACACATCAGCAAATGTAGTGGACCTCAGATAACAACATACTGAAGGGTCACACTGGGCATGCTCACACACTTGAATAAATGAGACAAATTTCAGGCAACAAAACATGGAATGTCAGAACTGGGCATGCTCACACACTTAGGTCATGTCTGAGTACAGCAGTGGGCCACGCATATCTGGCAGTTGCATGTGTTAATCCAGGAACCTGTCAATATACAACAATCCGCCGTGTGCACACAGTTATATGACAACAGACACATCTATAATATAGTGGAACCCTGTCATAATCAAATATGTTCTGCAGATACTGAAGTTCTTCATGGAAACTGGTAAAGCAAAGATGATAAAGACCTGCAAACAGTATCAGCAATAAACATTGTGCATCTTGAACATTAGCATAGGTTCAGAGGTCAATACTAAGCTATCTGCCCTAGGGCATGTTCAAGCCTAGCCAGAGTGTGTTTGGCATTCACAACCCTGTCAGATTACTACACTGTGTGTGTGAATAGTAGGTCACACAAGATACCCCATGTACGTTTATGCTAGTGTGCCTCTGTCTAGCAGGGATGCAGAAGATATCCCAGTGGTAAATATACAATCACCCATACAGTCGTCAAGATGTCTCCAGTAGGTGGCTCTGCCTATGTGAAACTGGGATTACATTCTGTAGTGAGTGGAGCCTCTGGGATAAGAATCTGTCCCTCCACAATGTCCTATTAACATCTGTGCTGAGGTATACGTCCCTGCAGTGTGTAGCTCCAAGGGAGTTGGATATCCTGAGGTGGAGCATGTCCAGTAATTCTGGTTTAGGTATAACTGTAAACAACAGGCACACATCATATCTGAGTAGGTGGTAAGCAACTGAGTAGAGCTGGAGTTACTGCATCTGAACTATGCAGGGCATCTGTGTGAGTCCCTAGATCTGCTTGGTGAGGACCGTCCATGGCCAGTACAGTTGCTGCAGGTGTCAGGTAAGGTACACCCCAAATGTGGCATTGTAACTAAGCATGGATGTGATGAGTATAGGGGCACAATGACCTCACTCGATCTAGATGTGAAACCATATGTGATAAGGTGGCACACATAGAAGGTGTGTCCAACCACTTTGGCAACATGAATGTTAAAGGCAACAGTACGAACAAGTGATGTCCCCAAACCCCTAACAACTCCTACTATATGTAATGGAGTACTACCTATGTGGTAATATGTGGGCATGTTGTTACTCCCAAAGGGGATGACTATGCAACTAATGGCATTTAGCTGTAGGCCATGGCTCAGGCACCTGTCATCCTTCTCTGTGAGACCCTGATTGAGTATGCATGTGGCAGCTGGAGAGTTGATCATGGCACTCAGTTTGCAGTCAAGTGCAAACATGTTCAGCCATATTACCCCTGTGATAGCCTGTACATAAGACAAATATATACTGAACAAGAGAGATCCCAGAACCAAGCTGTGTGGGATGCCATGTGTAACTGGTGTATAGTCAGACATGGCACCTGCAATTCTGACCATGTGGGTGCTATCCCTGATCTAGGTATCAATCCATTGTGTGAGATATGTGTCTAAACTGACACTGGTGAGCCTATGCATAATGGCCCAGTGGGTTATTGTGTTGAATGGTTTTGCAAGGTTCAGGTAGGCTGTGTGGACAGCCGTCCTTATGTCGATGGACCTGTTAGCCATTTAAAGAATACCTACAGGTTCAAGAGGCAAGATCTGCCCACAACAATGCTGAAATGAGTAGGACACAGTGTCTGTAGGTTCCCGATGTCTATGTGTAGGAGTACTATGACAATATGCTCCATAGCTTTGCAGAACAGGCTACATAGGCTTATAGGGCAATACTGTCTGTGGTCCGTTGTAGCACCAACTCTGTGGAGTGGGACCACTGTCACAGTATGCCATTCCTTGGGTACATATCCTGTGGTAACTCCGATATTGAACAGTGATGTAATGTGAGGGTTGTGTTTGTCATGATGCTCATGTATGATGCAGGCTGGGACACCATCTGGTCACATTGATACTGTGATGCTGTGGGGAGGGCAGCACTCACCTGTTACTGTGTGATGTCAGGGAGGTTATACTCTGTTGGGATGGATAGTTTCTCCTTAGGGGGGCATGGGTGGGAGACATCTGCAATGAACCTGTTTGCCAGGATGTAGGCAATGCCAGTGGGTTCAGGGTAGGTTTAGTCAGTATGCAGTAACTCACAGCATATCAGTGAGTGTCCACCCAGGTTCCTGACATAACTGAAGAAGGCCGTGTGATAGTCCTACATGTCAGGTGCAATTGTCTGGTAGAAGCGGCCCTTAGAAAAGTCCATGAGTGATTGTAGCTGTCTGCTAGTTCAGATCACAGATGCCTTCCCAGTCTGAGAATGTACTCTATCATGTAGTAGCATCCTCCTGATGTTGTACAGCTTATTAATGGCTGGGGTCTACCAGACAGGTCCCCTGCCATTGTAGTAGTGGGTCTTGTTGTTATTTGGGATAGCACAATCCATGCAGTCCACAAGGTGTCCATAGAATGTGTATGTAAAGGATGCAGCAGTGTGAGCCATATATGCCACTGTCTCAGGATCTCTGAAGGATATCATCTTGCTTTGGTGAAGTGAGATGTTGGCTCATGAGAAGTTCACCAAGATTACCCAGGATGGGTGTGTGGAGGGTATATGTATGTCCTGTGAGATACATGTATGTTCTGACCTTACCAATGAGGGGTATATCGCTGGTGTGGAACATAGAGTCCCCATGTTGGTGATGAGCAGGTCCAATATGTATTCCCCCTTGTGGCTGTGCTGACTGGTTGTGCCAAATCATATGAGTCCACAAATTGTAGTGACTGTTGGGAGAGGTTGTCAGGGCTTCAGTAGTATCCCCAGTCAATATGTGTGTATATGAAGTCACACAATATAATGGTGTTTGTGGAGACCTTCATATTCTCCATAGTTCCCACGAAAGCCGAGTGTGGTTCCTGAGATTGGGAGTGTGTTCTGTAGCAGGCAGCAAACTGAAAGGCAGTATTGCACAATGGTAGTTGTATATGTATGGTCTGTGATGCTTTGTGCAGTGCTACTAACCTGGAGGTGTGTGTATCTGTGATGTATATGGATACTCCCCCTAGCTGTGTTGTCTGTTCCAAGTCTTGTTGTCAGACAGCATGGTATGAAACATAACCTGGTAGTGCTGGTGTGCATAAGCAAGCCTGAACCAGGTGTCTGTCAGTGCACAGATATTGCTCTCCTCCATACTGAGGAGAGTCCTGAGCAGCCACAATATGAGGTTAACACAACTGTTGTTGAGCAGCATTACCCTTAGTTTCATTTAACCTGTAATGTCTATGGAGGTGGGTTTGTCTTCTGAGCCCTGCTTAAAAAAGGCACTCTGGTGGTAGCAAGAGCCTTAGCCAGCATACCAAAGTCCAAGGGTGACAATTGCAAGCTGTCCATAGTGAAGCTACATGGCATGTTGAGCATGTCACCATACACTGACAGACACTGTATCCCCTATGAATGAAACAAATTTGTTAGCCAACTGTTAAATGTGATATGTGTGTCCGTATACTGTGACATCATAATTGGTGGGTGTAAGATGCTAGACAAGGTCAGGGTCATACTGGCATGGGCTACATGATCAGAGTGTACCTCCATGTATCATGTCATGTGGTGCAGGGAGTAACGTCTGAAGTTACACACACTAGCATGGACAATGATGGTACCAGTCTTGTACTTGCTTTGGAGTGTTATGTGGCAGATCCTGGCACCCAACAGGCAACTCAAAGAGACTATTCCCTTGTCAGGGCTGGCGAGTGGTACGTCAGTGTGTCTGAACATAAGTGTCACCTATTACAAGTGTATTAGGTTTGTTGTTTAGCCCGAAGGGCACTGACTGTATGGCACACTGACATTGTGAACTTTGTGATATGTGGGTATTGTAGTGGGGTAGCAGGTGTGTGTGTGTGTGCTTTGGAGGTCTCTGCTGCTTAGGTAGAGTACATTTATAGCATCCGAGTATGTCAATGTGTTCTAATGTGGTTTGAGTGTTGTTGCTAGAGGATATGTGAGACTGATATGTGGTGTGTGTGGTTACCTTCACCACCTGATAGACTGGACCAGTCATGGGTCGAGAGAGTTCAGCTCCCTGTATGTCTATATAGGTGCATCTCACACATATATCTGAGTTTGTTGGGAGGAGGAGAGGGTTGTCTGTGTACATGAGGCAGATGTGACATTGTGTCAATATCACAATATCCACCAGCTGGACTGAAGAGTACACATAAAACCGACCCCTGGACATGCCAGGATATTATCATGACATACTCTGTAGCCTGATCACAAAGGATCAGTAGGGTGTTAAGCATGTAAAAGAGTATAACAGGGATTAGTACTCATGTTCGTTAGTGTTTTGTAAAGAGGAGCTGAGAAGGAGTCCAGACTGAATCATGACACCTCCTTCAGCTATGACATAAATATCAATGTACACCATTATATGTCCTGAGTCAGGGCCAACTGTACCTGAGTGTCAATGCCAACATCATGACAGACAGGCCCATATGTACATACCCATCTCCCACTGACAATAGTCCACATCATCATACCAGGAGATATAACATGTAGAATGGATGAGCAGCTACCCCCACTGCCAAAAGCATGGCAGCAGGTGGAATACATTGATTCTCAATATGTGTCATGCACAAACTACAGAACAAACAGATCATGCACCTGAACAGTCAGCTGAGCTGCACCCCCTACACAGGATGTGGAACCATTGAATGTGTCACAGCTACATATGGCACTCCCCACAAGTGTTGGTGCACAACACAGTCAAGTCCAGTATGCCTATGAGGTCTGATCTGCAAGGTCATGGAGTCCATCATGGTTGCAGTCATAAACAAAGCTATTGGAAGCTGACTCACACACAACCCTGCCAACTGTGGTATGTTCATGTGCGGATCATGGTTCCCAAACATGCTAGACTGTTTGCAAGGCAGCCACCCAGGACATACAGCAATGAACACATCTACACATGTGTCACATAGACTTTGAATAACCCTTTATCAACATCCCAGACACATGTAGTATCCACAAAACCAAGAAGCTGTGCATAAATATGTGTTGACATATGGCGGAATGTCAATGTGTCCACAGATAGATCACACAAAGTAAGGATACTGAGGTCATGTTCAAGCTGTTGACACCTGCTGACCCACATGGACCGTTCCTGGAATGGCATAAAACAAAGTGCACACACATCACCATGTCCAGTCTGATGATGTCACCATCCTATAAATACAGCAGGAGAAGGGAAATCAGCCAGTAAAGCAAATAGCACGCCATGTTAATGCGTCTCTTTCCAGTATCATAACATCGCTAGGTAGGGGGTTGAATCCTGCAAACTGTGTGTGTGTGGGGAGGGTGTGTGTATGTGTGCAGTTTTCTTTGAGAGGTGTTCCTTTTTGGAGACTGGGAAAACTCAGTAAAGGAGGTACATTCCTCTTTGGAAAGTCTGATGATGTCACCATCCTACAAATACTGCAGTAGAAAGCAAACCAGTCAGTAAAGCAAACAGCACGCCGTATTAGTGCGTCTCTCTCTAGTATCATAACATAGTTAGGTAGGGGTTTGAATCCTGCAAAAGCTGACTGTGTGTGTGTGTCACTCTTGGTCATGGTTTTTGCTTGGTTGGTGTGGGTTTTGCTTTTACTATGGTATGACATAGTATGATGACAACAGTAAGTGCATTGCAGACATCAGGTATCTGCATGGCAAATATATATGTGTGCATGTTCCCTCAATCAGTACATAGGCATGAAGCCTGCATACTACATGAATACATTTATTTCCATTGACAGGTTGTGCCACTGCTTCTCAGATCATAGGTCACATATGTATGTATGTGACCCGGCTGTCCACTGTCGTGTTCCGTGGCCAAGGTCATCTGTGGCACACACACCCATGACAGTTACTTAAGAGTAGTGTGAGTGAGGGTATATGCTTGGGGTATCAGACATGGTCATACACAACAAAGTCTGCCAAGAATGGACAGTCTTTATAGGTGTATGACTGCCTTGTGGATATGCATTCAGGCCTCTAATGTCTTATGTGATACATCTTGGGGCTCCACAATACCTATGGATATGTGGATACCAAGGGACACATGACATAACATGGGTCTGTATGTACACAATCGTACCCGACATACATATTGAGGGCTACCACCTGTGTGGTACTGACGGGATAGTATGTTTAGCACATGAGGATGACTATGCCATAGTCGGCATACTGCTATACAGCATGTATCACACAACAGGTATCTGTCTGTATGATACCCTTGTGTAGGATATGCGTCCCATCCAGGGAATGCATTGTAGGCCAATCCATGCATTCTCAGATTTGGATGGACACATCCCTAGTGTGTCTGCATGTACCTAAGGGGGCTATATGACACACAGGTGTGGTCACAGTAATGGGTGGCGGTCATCACCACTGGTTAGTGTTATAGTGTAGCACCGGAAGGATCCAATTGATACTGGGTTCCCTACTACTGTGTGTCATTTGTCAGGACATCATCCAATGATTGCTTATAGTCATGCTGTTGAGGCTGTGTATACTACCAGACTGCAAATCATTGACTGATATTAACGGTATCACCCGCAGCATAGTGTCAACCCATGTCATACACACATCTACCCATGTTATTACATAACTGTAGTAGAATGCGTACTGGCCATTGAAAGATGCAATGAGATGTTAACAATGTGTACAACAGGGTATGCCACATGTCCCATGTGTCCACTATGCACGTACATCCAGACAGTGTGCACCCACCATGTTCACAGATGTACACTTGTTAATCTGTACTGCACACATCACACACGTACTGTCCACTCACTAACACATGCTGGCAACACATCACACATCAGCTAAGTGGCACATGGGTGGATAATACATACTCAGACCTAACAGTGATGTAAACAATGCTACATTGACAATCTGAGCTTTGATGCATAATGTCTGCTCAGATATACCTACAAGGATGTAGTTACACTTCCTTGTTGACAACTTGCTGTTATTGCTACACTGCTATAGTGTCACCCTGTGCATCAGCACCATGTTAGCCTGTCCCTCCGTCGATAATGAAGATGACAGGAGGCAGCACAGGTATCATCATATGCACAGGGTGTTTTGTTGTTTGCCAGAGCTTGACATTGACCCATCCAATTGACAGGTCTGTGTGTGTGTGTGTGTGTGTGTGTGTGTGTGTGTGTGTGTGTGTGTGTGTGTGTGTGTGTGCATGTGTGAGGGACAACAGTACAGCATGGGCCAATGTTGATGTAATGTGTGTGTGTATGGGTGAGCCCTAGTTGTTTGGTTAATGTGTGAGTGTCTGCATGCACACAGCTCCACCATGTGGCTGCCATATACGGTGGTTTATGGGACAGCCACAGACTGTACCTGCTTGGCTGTACAGATCACTGTCTCCGGCCATGGACACAGTACCTGTGCCTGGCAGGGGTGCTACGGACAGTATCAGGTACCAACCCTGACTGGGTACTGTCATCAGAGGCAGAGGTATGATGACTGGACCCATGACCCTGCTGGGACTGACCAGAGCCACGTGCACATGGTCTACTGGGATGGACAATGGACAGGCCAGCCCCAGCATTGCTGGGGCTGGTACTGCCACTACGGGACTGGCAGTGAACTGTGGGCCATCCGCGACCACTGCCAGCTGTTGCTGGCATGCGTCCGTGTCGACGTCGGAACCGTCCCGCATGGTCCTGGCTCGAGGAAGACATGCTGTGGAGGGCATCTATTGTCTCCCCCTAATGTCTATCAATGACCTCGGTGTACATCCGGATGGCACCAGCAAGGTCATGGATGCTGTCATTGATGGCGGTGTAATGTGCCCTCTGCGCCCTAAGTCCCTGCCTGGTGTACCGTTCCATACATGCCCAAGCCTGCATTACAGCCTGGAACATAGTGGTCATTCTAAGACCTGTGAGGGCACGCCTGCCAGGGGCAATACGTCCAGTGGTGCTCCCCCGAGAACCCCTGGACCTCTGCCTATGTGTTACGGTTCCAGGTCTACAGCTATGGCTGCTGTGAGGGGATGCAAGTGCCATGGGTACCACACTCTCCTGGTCAGTGCCAACTGTATGCTGTCCCTCCCCTATGGCCATTGGCGGTGAGGGATGTAATGGCAGTATGAGTGTGCGCATAGATGGGGTTGAACGCTGTGTACTGTCGATAGTCGGACCAACGACAGAGCCTGTCTAATCTCCCTGTGCCAAAATACATGTGTCATCATCACCACTATCCTTGGTAGTGGCTTCAGGTTGCCTGCTGCTTTTGCCAACCCCTACCTCAGCACCTGTGAGAGGAAGACAGGAAACACACGTTATGGTCTGCATATGCACACATGCACACAGGAACACAGGAAAACATGCACACATGAACACATGCACACATGCACACATGAACACATGCACACATGCACACAGGAACACAGGAACACATGCACACATGCACACAGGAACACATGCACACAGGAGCACAGGAACACATGCACACTCGTCACTACAGCAGATACACACACACACAACAGAAATCCAAATCATACTCAATACTGGTTGAAGGTGGGTGACAGTATCACAAGGCAAACAGTCATGTCACACATGTCAGCATGCAGAATATGTGTTGATCAAGTCCATGCAGTGTGAGTGTAGACAGCCATAGTTAATGATAGTGTACATGGCTGTGGTGCATGTGTGAACATGTTCAGTGATTGCCTACACCCTAGAACACAATGTGTACAAGGGCACAACATTTCTGTGCAAGTATTATAAGCTCTGCAATGTCCTGTGCACCATCACACACAGGTATACATACCATGGCTGCATGTGTTATCTGTGTGTCAAATGGATTTCCATGTCTGATTGCAGTGTCTGTGTCTGTAGCAGATAATTGTGGACACAGGTGTAGCACATGCATGCTATGTACACACACGGGATGAGTGGTGCATGTATACGTGATGGGATACCAATCCTGGACATGGCCATTGTAATAGTATGGGGTGTAGTACCATTAGCCATCATCATCATGCATCATGTGGTCACTCAAGGCCACTAAAGTGTGCTAGACCACCGCCTAGCATGCTGTACCTGAACCACAGTGCCGTGGCTAAGTTCACAATTACACAGCCATGTTGCACAAGGGTGTGTGATGTGCCCAATAGGGAACATTGCCTAACATGGCTGTGTTGTGTGTTGAAGAGTGTTGCACAGCCCCATGCTAGGCCCCTACCCCTCAGGTATATTAAGTGTGGTGTGTGGATGACATGTGGGATACTGAAGTGTGACCTGGCAGTGGGTGTCTGGTTACACTATGTGTAGCATGTTGAGGTGTACTGCGTATGACAAATGTGTTATGTTGTTTACATGTGTGCCAACTATGCCTATCCAATGTGCAGTACAGTGTTGCCACATTTGTATCTGATGCTCTGTGCATTGCATTTGATTGAGGCAGCTACTGATATTACTGAGATGTTTCAGGTCTCACAGAAAACATGCACAGTATGCATTATGCGTAGGTGTGTTATGTGTACATGGCCTACATCTCACCTATGACATGCACGGTTCAATACCAAGTTTAAAGTGTTAACACACTCACCAGCATGTAACGTCTGCCCTGCTGTCACATCAGAGGGACCTGCAAGAATATGTCACAGTTTGTCAGTGGCCACAACTGTGGCATTGCTACTGTGAGTGTGCTAAACTACAGTAGAACAACAGGCATAGGTGCACAAATACTAATCAAATTATCAGTATTGCACACAAAAGGCAGCACAACTGCTAAACACAGTACACATCTCACACATGCATAATCTAACAATACAGGTAACAGTAGTCTACAGCTAGGGCATGTTACCTGCACGCTCCATGTCACCATGCTGGGTGGCTCCGGCCTCCATGATGACACATGTGTGATGTTGTTGCTGCTGTAGGCCAGGAGCCACCACACTTAGCAGCAGTTCCTCCACTCTGGTGAGGGGGATGTATGGCCACCCCACCACTGGTGGCAAGCTGTTGTCTGTGGATATAAGATGCACGCTGCTGGACATGTCTAATTAAATCACTGCAGTGATGGCATACCTGCTCATATGTCCGGTTATGCATGCTGATGTCATTTACCCGATGAACAAGTTCTTGCCACAGTGCAGTACGCTCCTGCTGGTGCTGGCTGGTCCTGGAAAACAGCAGGGTATAGTGCTGAACCAGGCTGTGGTGGATTTCCTGTTCCTCTGCGGCTGTGTAGCAGGGATTCCTGTGATGAGCCACAAGCCTGGAAGACAAGTAAACGATATGTGTGAGCAAGTCATGTGGCACACTAAACATTATACAGCACAGATATCAGTTAACTGCCATATATAGCATCTGTTCATCTGTCAGAGGATACACACATTCAGTGCCACATATCAGTGCTCAGCCCACAACTGGCTGACAGTGCCTGCCACACTCCATATGACTCACCAGTATACAACAGTACTCAGCTCACTGTTTGGGATCCAATGCATAGTCTTGCCAGGGGGTACATATCAAGCTAATGCATGCAGAAATATGTCATCCATTGCAATGAATGTGAAGTACAGTTACAGTATAACCAGTAACCCCCCCTAGTCGTTGATGCCATACCCCTACCTAACATATGTGCACAGTTGTTAATATAGCTGGCATACTGCTGTAACAGAGTATACATGTTGCTAGGTACACACACAAACCCTGCATCACACATGTGATTGCGGACATGGTACAGGCATCATTACACACACATCAGACATTCATACAACACACAAATGTATGCTGACACAGATAAGCATTTCCAGTGCACCTTACAGTACTGTGTGCCCCTACTTACAGATACCTATGCCTGAGGAATGTAATCTGTGCAGACTACAGGAAACACACAAGACAGTGTTACCAGGGAATGTAAACATACACCATACTGTGCTGTTTAGGCCTACAGCTTCAGGTGGTACAACAGTTCAAATGTCGGCTGGATTCACCAGCAGTACCACTTACTGAGCATACATGTATTGTTTCAGCCTATGATGGGACACCACAGTCGTACACAAGGAACTACGTCACAACATATACCATCCTACTATGTCTGCATCCCAATAACTGACACATCTTTCTCTGGCCTCACACTTAGGACACAAACGACCATGACAGAAACAACCTCACACTTAACTATCACACCGTTACAGACCTTGCACACATTCACTGTCACACTCATTCCACCTCACATAGGTTTATAGGTTCATACTAGGCTATCTGCCCTAGGGCATTTATAAGCCTAGCCAGAGTGTGTTTGGCTTTCGCCACCCATTTTAAATTAATTTTGCTATGCCTTTTTTTGAGGTTAGTATACTGTGCCTCTGTCTAACAGTGACACAGAAGTGATAGCCGGGGTAAACCTATGATCGCCCATCCACTCATCAAGATTCCTCTTGAAGAGAGTCAAAGTGGGACTCTGCCTAACCTGGACTGGGATTTTATTCCAGAGTGAAGGGAGCCTCTGGGTTATGAATCTGTCCCTCCAGCATGTCCTATTTATTTCAGTGCTGAGGTTCAAGTCTCTTGAGCGCGTAGCTCGATGGGATTTGGATTTTCTGAGGTGCAGCATGTCAATTAATTCTGGGTTGGACATGGCTTTATACATCAGGCACAGATCGCCTCTGAGCAGGCGGTATGCCACTGAGTAGAGCTGGAGTTTCTTTAACCGGGCATCATATGGCATCTGTTTGAGCCCTTTGATCCTCTTGGTGAGGTACTTTTGGGGTCTTTCCAGTTGCTGCAGGTGTCTGGTAAGGTACATCCCAAAAGGGGTATTGTACTCAATTATGGGCCTGATGAGGGATGAGTAAAGAGGCACGATGACCTCCCCTGATCTAGATGTGAATCCCTTCATGATTAGGTGGGCTATATAAAATGTTTTTCTAACCACTTTGGCCACGTGGTTGTCAAATGAGAGATTGCTATAAACTTGAGTCTCCAGGTCCCTAATGACTTCTTCTATACTTAATGGACTACCACCTATGTGGTAATTTGTGGGCACTTTGTTTTTGCCAAAGGGGATGACTATACACTTTTTGGCGTTTAGCTTGAGGCCATGGCTCTGGCACCAGTTGTCTGTTTCTATGAGGCCCTTTTGGAGGATGCTTGTGTCGGCTGGAGAGTTGATTATGGTGCCCAGTTTGCAGTCATCTGCGAACTTGGCCAGCCACAGTCCTTCCGTGTTGGCCTGTACCGCCGAGAAATATATACCGAACAAGAGAGGTCATGGGACTGAGCCTTGTGGGACGCCACTTGTAACTGGTTTGGAGTCTGACATGACTCCAGCAATTCTAACCATGTGGGTTCTGTCCTTGAGCCAGATTGCAACCCATTTAGTGACATAGGGGTTTATATTTAAGCTGGTGAGCTTATCTATAATGCCCGAGTGGGGTATTGTATCAAGGCTTTATGAGGTCCAGGTAGGCTGTGTGGACCACCTTCCCCTCGTCAATGGCCTTGGTGACTGTTTCAAAGAAATCAACCAGGTTTAAGAGGCAGGATCTGCCCTTAACAAAGCCAAACTGGGTAGGATCCAGTGTCTGTAGGTCCCCAATATCTTTATTTATGAGGTCCATGATGATCCTTTCCATAGCTTTGCAGACCAAGCTAGTCAGGCTTATGGAGTGATAGTTTCCAGGATCCATTGAGGCACCACCTTTGTGGAGAGGGACCACTGTTGCTGTACGCCACTCTTTGGGTACATATCCTGTAGTAAGGCTAAGATTGAACAGTAGTTTTATGTTTGGGTTTAGCTCTTCTTGGAGTTCATGTAGGACGCAGCCTGGGACACCATCTGGTCCCATTGATGCTGTGTTTTTTGCTTTGGAGAGGGCGGCTCTTACCTGAGCAACTGAGATGTCAGGGGGGCAGCACTCTGTTGGGATAGATATTTGCCCTTTTGGTGGGGAGGGGGGGAGAAGTTTGCACTGAACCTGTCAGCTAGGATGTTGGCAATGTCTGTGGGCTCAGTGTATTTTTTGTCATTTTGGACTAATTCTGAGCATATCTGAGAATTCCCACCCAGGTTCCTAACATAACTAAAGAAAGCCTTGTGATTATCCTTAGTTTCCTGTGCAATTTTTCTCTCGAAGCTGGCCTTAGATGATTTTATGAGTGCCCGTAGTTTTTTGCTAATACTGATCAGAGATGCCTTCCCTTTTTGGGATTTTGCTCTATCATGTAGTAGCTTCCTCCTTCTATTGTATAGTTTGTTTATGGCTGGGGTCCACCAGACAGGACGTCTGCCTTTGGAGGATTGGGGCTTGGTTTTATTTGGGATTGCATGATCCATGCATTCCTGAAGGTGTTCATAGAATGCGTTTATAAAGGATTCTGCGGTCTGGGCCGTATTTTCCACAGGCTGGGGGGCTTTGAAGGATTTTGCCTCGGTTTTGAGGCGTGTGAAATTTGCTTTAGAGAAGTTTTTCACTGTGGTTTTCTGGGCAGGGGGTGGGGTCGGGATGTGAATATCCAGTGAGATTAGTTTATGGTCTGATCTTACCAGTGAGGGATAGACTTCTGGTCTGGAGCATAGTGTCCCCATGTTGGTGATGATCAGGTCCAATATGTTTTCTCCTCTTGTGGGAGTGGTAACAAGTTGTTCCATAGCATTTGAGTTTATAAATTCTAGGAACCTTTGGGCTAGGGTGTTGGAGCTAGAGTAATGCTCCCAGTCTATGTTTGGGTAGGTGAAGTCGCCCAATATAATGGTGTTTGGAGAGACCTTCATATTTTCCAGTATTCTCAGGAAGGCCAAGTGGGGTTCCTGTGTTTGGGAGGGTGGTCTGTAGCAGGCTATAAACTGGAAGGCAGTTTTACCCACAGTTAGTTGCACATGGATAGTCTCTGATGCTTCGTGCTGTGCCACCAACCTGGAGGTGTGGGTATCTTTGACGAATATTGATACTCCCCCTCCGTTTGTGGTTCGGTCCAAGTTTTGAGGCCGAAAAGCATGGTATGAGGTATAACCTGGTAGTGCTGGGGTGCTCTCGGGAACCTTGAACCAGGTTTCTGTTACTGCACAGATATCGATGTTCTCCATGCTAAGGAGAGTTTCGAGTGCATGCATCTTGAGGTTTAGACTTCTGGCATTGAGTAGCATTACTCTTAGTTTCTTATCCCTTGTGATACCTATGGAGGTGGGTTTGTCTTTTGAGCCTTGCCTAAAAAAGGCACTATGGGGGTAGCAAGAGCCTTTGCCAATATCCGAAAGCCCAGGGGTGACAAGTGCAAGCCGTCCCTAGCGAAGCATCGTGGCTTGTCGAGCATGTCATCCTAGGCTGACAGGCATTGGATCCCCTTTGAATGACACCAACACATAAGCCAATTGTTGAAATTGATCATCTTGTCTTCATATTGTGGCATCATTCTTGGCGAGGGTAAGATGCTACTCATGGTCAGGGTCATACCGGCCTGGGCTACATGCTCAGAGAGCTCCTCTATGTCTCTTTTCATGTAGTCCAGGGAGGTACGTCTCAGGTCATTCACACCAGCATGGACAATGACTGAGTCATATTTGTACTTGCCTTGGAGTGACCTGAGTGCTTGTGTTATGTGGTGGATCCTAGCGCCCGACAGGCAGCTCACCGTGACCTTCTCCTTGTTCAGCCTGGTGAGCGGGATGTCAGTGTGCCTGACGATAGAGTCACCTATTACAAGTGTATCAGGTGTGTTGTTTAGCCTTAAGGGTTGTGACTGTTCGGCACACTGGCTTTGTGAGCTATGTGTTGCATGTGTTTTGTTTTGGGGTAGCGGTTGCTTGGGTGTGTTCTTTGGAGGTCTCTGCTGCTTAGGCAGATTTTTATTTAGGGCCTCCGAGTATGTTTTTGTGTGTTTATGTGTTTGGTTTGTTGTTGTGGTAGGTCTATGCGAGACTGGAATTGTAGTGAGTGTGGTTTCCTTCTCCTCCTGACTAGTTACGCCAGTACTGAGTTGAGAGAGCTTAGCCTCCAGTTTGGCTATATGGTTGCATCTCTCACATGTGTTGGAATTTGTTGGGAGGAGGAGAGGGTTGTCTGTGTACATGAGGTAGTTGTAACATCGCCTCAAGATTCCCAGATTCACCAGCTGGACCGGAGAGGAGATTGACAACTGAGCTTTGGACATGCTAGAATAGTATTGGGAATTCCTTTATAATTGAAAAAAAGGGTCAATGGGGAACAAGGTACTCAAGGAGAGTTTGTGAGGGTGTAGTGCTTTTAATTTTTTAGAGCTGGCTTATATAATTGCTTTAGTGAGCAAGTGCCAGGTAACGTAAATGCAATGTGTTACAGGTAACTTAAATGCAAAAATGACAAACAGTAACTTTCTTTCAAGTGAAACAAAGAAATAAGTACAGTAAGCAATGCAGATATAACTAGGGATCCACAGAAGTGCTAAAAGGCCGCGTTTTAGGTGGAATTAGCGTTTCAGGGAAATAAACACACAACAAGCATACAAACAAAGCCAGATTCAGCAGGCCTGGATCTAGTCTATGCTACAGCAAACAAGGTGTACCAATTTCAGTAAGAAACAGTTAGAATATGCAGGCACTATAAGCCTTTAAGATAGCAGGTATTGCACTGTGTACATGTCTGTGTGCATTGTGTCATAAGTAGGTAATACGCTATTGTCCCTAGGGCCTACAGCAGCCTAGCCATATGCTACCCTGGCCTTTGACACACATAATTAGATTTCACTTCCTCCTGTCAACCGGATACACAGAGGTGATTCCCAGGGCATGTTACCTATCCCCCAGACAATCATCAGGGGTATGCCTGACATCTGCTACTGAGGAGCCTTGTTTCTTCATGCTGGGTGGTTTACTCCAGAGTATGGCATATTTGCCAATAGGAGCCTATCCCTCCAGCATGTGCTGTTTAGTGAGGTTGTGGGGATTAGGGACCTAGGCTGTGTAGCCCGGTGGGATTGTGAGGTGCTGACATGGTGGTTGTCTGACTGCTATGGGTGTGGCATACCTCTGTATGTTCGGCAGAGGTAACCTCTGGGTGGCTGGTATACAACTCACTGTAGCTGTGGTTATGTGAGTCAGTCTGCATAGGGTATGTGTTTCAGGGCAGTATTACCCTTTGTGAGGTATGTCTGTGGCCTTTCCACTTGCTGTAGTTATCATGTGAGGTACATTCCACATGGGGCATTGTGATGAGTACAGGGGAACACTGACCTATATTTCCGTACATGACACACTGTTTGTGATGACACGTACCACGTAAACAGATTACAAGACTAGTGTGGCACTGTGAATATCAAAGGGGAGGCTACTGTCCACTTGTGTCCCATGTTCCCTTCTGACACCTTCAGTGTTAGTCAGGCAACCACCTATCTGGTAGTTAGTGGATAAAGTGTTTTGGAATGGGGTATGGCACTGCAGTATCAACACTGGTGTTCAGTCCATGCCTTGGTCACCAGGCACCTGTTGCAATATGTCTGACCCTGTGTCTCCCTCTCTCACTATAAATATAAATATATATATATATATATATATATATATATATATATATATATATATACATATATATTTATATATCACTCTATATATACATATATATATATATATGTATATCTATATGTATATATATATATATGTATATCTATATATATCTATATATATCTATATCTCTATATATCTATATATCTATAAATCTACATATCTATATATGTATATATATCTATATATGTGTATGTGTATATATATATATATATATATATATATATATATGTGTGTGTATATATATATATATATATATATATATATATATATATATATATATATATGAATATATACATATATATATATATATATATATATATATAGAGAGAGAGAGAGAGATATAGATATATATATACATATGTATATATATATATATATATATATATACACACATACTTGTAAATAGCCACTGCTGTACATATACATGCACATATATGCACATATACTGCCCACCTATCATGGTGGAAATATCAATTATCGAACAGTTGTGAGACATACAATTATGTAATAATATTGCACAGTGTTGTGCAGAATGCATTTCACTGTGCTCAGGCCGTATAGCCGTAGCAGACCTCACTGGCTGTAACTTAGTCCCACAGCATTTAACCACCACATGACATATACCTGCACTGCTTGCTGTTTTCAATGCCACACACTACAACCTACATAGATATGTGCACATAGCAACCTTCATATACATATATATGTCCAGCCTTCACTAACAGTTGCAGTATGTCCCTTGCCCTATAGAAAACTGCATATACATATAGATACGGGCTGCTACCACATAAGGAGTGTACCACAGATGGTAGACAGAGGTCAGCCTAGTATTCTTTGACTGTGCACCACAGCAGTCTTTTCAGCACCTGAACAATGGAATTGTTACAGGTGGTTGCTAGCAGTACATGGCTACATCCTTTGCTATTTCTGTGTTGTACTTCTACATAAGGGCATGCTTGTGGGATTCATTCTACAGCTATTTGCAGAGTGTGTAACAGCAGACAAGCTGATATGCCTGTGTGTTTCTGACTCTTCCAGGCCTCAGATTCTATCACGTATATATTTGAACAGCCTCAGGGAAAGGTACATATAACTGAGATACACCTGTCATATAGTTCAGACTTTGGGTGATTCAGAGCATTTCTATTACTACACCTTTTCTGACGTGCAAGCGGTGTCTACTCTCACTTATTGACATTTGTTATTAAGTAAGATTCAACACCTTTCTGCCTACTTTTAGTACATTTCACAGGGAGTCAGAGGGGCACAGATAACATTTGTTTACAAATCAGGGTCATCACTGTAGAGCAGTCACTGTTGGGAGGTCTTGCCTGTGACCTATGCAAATATGCCAGTGTTTATCCTGCCCTCATACTGTGTGGGGTTTGTAAGCTGCTACTGTAACCTTATTCCCTACTAGCATGGCTGATTCTCTTTTTACAGTCATGTCATGCAATTCAACAACACCTGCTGATTAAGGCCCACAGAACAGGATTTGTGTTATGCCAATCCTATTTTCCCTTTACATTCACTCATGGTAATGCATGATAAATTGCTTTCAGCACTAAGTTATTGTGTATCTGCTATGGTGTAGTAGTACTTCATGCCGACTGGTGAGTCCCAGGTTCGAGACTGACAAGGTTTTTCATTTTGCTGCTGAGCAGTACAAGGGCCTTGTCATACAGAGTGACTAAGGCACTTTTAAGCAGTTGTAAGTGGGTTTGCGTGGGTTTGTGCGATGCTTAGCGATGCTAAGCTAAGCGCACACAAGCTCACACTTGTGCACCCCCGCTAACTACTGCTTAAAAGTGCTTACTCCCGCTAACACCTCGCTAATTTCTTTTAAAGAAAAGAAAAGAAAATGGGGAGATAGGAAAGTGGTGAAAAATGGGGCACAGAGAGGGAAAGACAGTAGGAAAACAAGCTCGGGATGTGCAGGAAGGGTGTAAGGAAGGCCCATAGCTGCCCATTTTTTTAACAGCAATAGCTGTGCATATGTTGAAAATTTGGAGTGAGTTTTGAGACCTTCCACCCCTGAAAGAGGGGTGAGGACAACATAGTTTGTTGCACTGCCAATTAGAATTATCGGTGTACATGTCCTATGGACATGTGTGCAAAATGGGAAGCTATGTATGGGGCGTAATTTTTTTTCGGGTACAGATTGCCCTTTTTTTTTTTTTTTTTTCAGGTGAGAGTGGTAAGTGAGGTAGGGGAAGTAGGTATATCTCGGGAGGTAGGTTGGGGAGGTAAACAGATAAGACAAACAAGATGCATATAGGGGTGGAATTTGACACATGGGGTGAGTGAACACAATTGACAGGGAAGGTTGTTTGGAAATCGCAAGCCCATGAGCCCACAGATGGTAACAGTGGAACTGAGATCCCCACCCATGGGCAGTCACCACTGCACCTTCACAGCCCCGGGGGTGGCTGTGCTGGGGGATGAGTAGGACAGGCAGGCTCACCCGTGAGATGCACCACTCTCTCCTCAAGCTGGCATAGGGGATCAACGACTGAACGCTGGATCTCCCTAAGCACCACAACCCGGGCCCTTCTAAGTGTGATGGGTGGTCCTTCTCCACCAATACTTGCACGGGGGGATGAGCCAAATCCCCTGCAGTGCTTCCACCCGAAGGTGGCACAGGACTAACGGAGGAGGGGAGTCCGGGCTGGGCACCAGAGCCACTGGTGCCAGGAGCACTCGCCAACTGAGGAGGGACAGGTGGGTCCACTGGGACCGGCCTTCCCATACGTTCTGTGATTAGGTGTGTTTCATTACAACATAAACAACAGCATTCCAGATTAGTTGTAACAGCATGCAGTGATATTCCCATTAACCCAACACACCACAGTTCCAACAGTTGAACAGCAAACATAACACATGCATATATTGAACAACAGTGGTTATTCCAACCGCATGCAGGGATGATTGGTAGCAACAGGCCACCATGAACGTGGTGTTTGAATAGGGTACATGCATCAACATGAGTACAAATATTTATAGAAGAATAGGACATATATCCAGACAAATATTTAAGATTACACATACCCACTGAGGTGTGGAATTGCATGGTTTATGCACAAACAGTAGGGTGTAGAAAAAACCTCCATTAACATCTTATAAACATTTTTACTCTACACTACATTCCTAGTGACTGCAGGTGTATATTCCCTACATGTATTATTACACTTACCACCATGCATTAGGTAGTGTAGTGGGTTTGGCTAGTTCAATCTATCCTTGACATATATCTCACATACTAACTGTCCAGGATGCAGATGTTACTGCTACATATTTCATGGTTGCATTTATATTTATTTATCTACATATCTGGATGTTTTCACATGACATTTTCACTTCAAATTGTACAGAACCCTGCAGTTATTGAACCACACTTACATTTCTGGGGAACATATTAGCATGCTACTCATGTGCCAGATTTACTTATGCATGCCTGTTGAGGACTGTATATTTACTTTACAGCTACTAGCACTTCCATCACCCACTTTAGATGGGACTGCAGAACTCTGGGTTGCCAGCACTTTCTAACACATTACTATTTGTATAATGCAAGGGTACAACAACATTTCATACTAAGTGAAACAAACACACTCTGGGTTTTAGTCTTTTATTAATGACATTACACACTTTTCCACAGGCTCACTCCTTTATTTGTTTTAACGGTATATATGGCAGACATGTTCACAACATATTATACCTTTATTAATAGGTTAGCACACTCTTTTTTCAGGCTCACTCACATATTCTTTTATATGACAGTGCCTGCAGAGATATTATTCCAGACATTTGTTACCTTTCTTAATGGGTTACTACACTCTTTTTCTGCCTCTCCAACGTTTTTACTTGACAGTACATGCAGAGGACTTATTCAGTCCATTTTATGGCTGTAGTATTGGACTACAACAGTTTCTTTCATGCTCTCTTCCATATTTTATATAACGATACATGCAGAATAATCACTAAGCTGCCTGGTGGCACAGCCTTAGCAGCCTATCAGAATAGGCTTGCTGATTTGTAACACTGTCACCTGCAGCTGTAAAGTAAATGAAGGGATACTGAGACATTCATATCCATTATACATACTCCATTTTAAATTCTTACATACTGCATTCCATGGCTACATACTCAGTACTGGGGCATCCCGCATCCCACGGGCCTCCTGTATCCAGTGGTTCAGGTGGTCCTCCTTTTGTCTCTTCAGGTCCACATGGTGGTGACGGACCTACTCATCAGTCCGAGGAACGCCTGTGGCACTGGTGAGGTCAGGAGCTAACCAGTCCAAAGCCTCTGCCTTGTACTCCATCCCTTGGAACTGGCCCTGCAGGAGTCTTGCCTCATGATGGTAGACTAGGAGCCAAACCATGTATTTGGACTCCTCAATGCCACATCTCTGCACTCGGAAGCGCGCTTCCTCTCCAACACCAGACATTCTGACCGCAGATGTGAGGTACAATCAGTTTTGGCGTGTATTCCCACCTGTGGGGCTTAAATATGCCACATTTCCCGCACTTTTTTGTGATTGGCCATTGTGTAAAATTTTAGGCTGACTGCAGACCTGCTTAGTAATGGTTAAACTACAATTCCTAAGCTTATGAATATTAATAGTGGCTGCTTTTCTTATGTTGTCATGGCTTAGTGGTTCTGTACTTTGATTATGATGCAAAGGGTCCTGGGTTCAAACCTTATCATTCTTTTATTTTAATAGTGTCTAGACAGGCTAGGGGGTGTGGCTGTGTTTAAGCAACTTAGCTCTACGTTGCTCCCCTGTGCCCTACGGTGCCCTGGTTGGCACAGAGCACACGTCCGCACAAACACATTGTGCTGGGTAAAGCGCTTTTAAACATTGGGCAACTCTATTGTGCTGTGTAAAGCACTATTACACTATGGGCAACTCTGTTTAGCTTGGTGAAGTGCTATTAAACTATGGGCAACTCTGTTTGGCTTGATAAAGCGCTATTCAACTATGGGCACCTGTGTTTAGATGGGTAAAGCACTATTAAACTATGGGCACCTGTGTTTAACTGTGTAAAACGTTGCTTAACGGCAGGCTATTATATATCTGGGTCTTTTCAAAATATATATTTTGTTTGCTGATACATTGGCCATGTCACTGCTTTTAATAACATTTTAATCATATTTGCCTGGTATTTCAAATACTGATTTAAAACATAAATAGGAAGGGGAGTGGTGGGACTCAAACCGTGAATGCCTTCTCTTTGTGCATACGCTCTACCATTATGCTATTGCTATTTGGATTAATTTGCATAAGTAGTTCTTATATGCTCTTCAATGTCACAATTGCTAACTGTGGTTAGACAATGGGCACACCCCCGCAAACAAGCACAAATACAGGCAGCTAAATCGTGGATTTAAAAAAATAATAATATTTTACGTTCTATAACTCTGATGGGGGTTTACAGTTTCAGGGAGTGTGGTGTTGGGTGCAAGTACATTTGAGCGGACTCGCTCTTGTCTGTTGACATTATGCTTTTTAAAACCTTGCAGGGGTGTGGACTTTTAGACTGCTCTGCAGTCAGACACGCCCCCTGCTTGCCTACTCAGTCCGTGTAAGAGTTACGGATGAGTCGGCATGCCCTCATGAATATACACGACACGCTAAAGTCATACCATTCAACTGCAGCCATATTAAGTCTTATACGGAGGTTTCATGAATCCGGCCCAATGTCTTCTATAGTTATGTAAAGAATCTCTATTGCAATACCTAAATTTGCTCGGAGCTACTGCCATACCTCTCAACCTGGAAACATCAAAAATCTGGACAAGGCCCATGAAAAATAGGTAAAAATATGTACGCCGACTAGCATAAAATTTGCATACACAATTAAGTAACCCCATCTACTCTAGTGGAATTGTGGGATACCAACTTTCAAATACAACTGAAGAACTAACAACCAAAATATGGCACCAGAGTTCCCCTGCAGCCATTCCAATGTCCCATTACCTGGCTATTTCACCCCATTTACTATAGACACTAATGTGTGCATACTGTTTACTTCTACAATGATTATTTTGATTTTATTTTTACATTTCATAGCACAATGTACACAAACACTAATAGATATCTGCTAAACAAAGCAACACTGTCACACAATGAAAATATACTTGGCATTAAAACTTCTCTGCCTTTGAAACTCACATTCATTGAAGCAGCATTGAAATCCAGACTACATCCAAAGAAAATGCATCTGGCCAGTGGTGGATAAAGATTACCTTTGGGTGGTTTTCAAATGATAGGCCCCTGGATTGCGCACAAAACAAGAAAAATACATACATTCTTTGATACACCTTCCTGACTTTATTAAATTATATTCTTGTATAATACAGCACACTGGTGACACTTAAGTTAGAGAACATTTTAAAATTTATTGTTTGAACATTTTTCCAGCAGGCAATGAAACAAAATGCATGAACCAATAATGACAAAACTGCCCAATTCAGAACATTTCCATCATAAAAGTCCACTTCCACACACACACACACACACACACACACACACACACACACACACACACACACACACACACACACACACACACATATATATATATATATATATATATTTATACACACACACACACACACACACACACACACACACACACACACACACACACACACACACCCTTGTTCAAAGAGTAGCAGTTAGAAAGAACAGCAGCAAGAAGCCAAAAGCAACACCAGAAACATGTATTCCCAGTTGCAGTACCAGGAACACTTATTTTCAAGCAAAGCAGTTAGAAAAAATAAATATGACCAAAAGCATAGCAATTCTTAAGGGCTGAAGCCTTAACTTAACAATGACTTGCAAAGCGAGAAGCCTTAACTAGCAGCAGCAATTTCACATCAGCGAGAATTCAATAAATATGACCAAAAGCAGCATAGCAATTCTTCAGCGAGAAGCCTTAACTTAACAATGACTTGCAAAGCAGTTAGAAAAAAAAATGGCAGAGTTCAATAAATGATAAAAAGCAGTGGACATCCTTAAGAATATTACCTGAGTCAGTTCAGATCACAGAAGTACCAGAAACATTTATTTCCATTTCCAAGCAGTAGCGTGCTCGCAGCCAGCCGTAAATGTGACAGGCTAACGGAGCTGACATAATTGCGCACGTGATGACGTCATCTCCGAAAACTCAAAAGAAAGATATTAAGAAAAAAATCAGGAATGAAGGGGGTGTCACTTGGGAATCATGGCACCCCATTATTTGAACCACAAAACTCGGTAAAACCGAGTAATTTGGTGCAGTTGAGAGGTATGGCTACTGCACAATGGTACCTCCTATACTGAGCCAACAGATATTGCCAATATACTAGCTGACAGATTCAGTGCTAACTTTACCCCTCTCTTCCCCACCAAAGGAACAATTACAATAACAGTAGATTGCCAGACACCCAGTATTACTGCTGCACAAGTTAAAACCGCACTGTCCAAGGCCAAAAATACAGCTTCTATGAGACCTAACAATATCCCTGGCTGTGTACTACATTTATTACAGAGTGAAATGGCACCTCACCTGTGTGCCCTGTTCAATCACAGCCTCACCTCAGGCTTTGTCCCTACTGAATGGCACACTGCTACAGTCATCCCTCTCCACAAAGGAGGAGTGACTACAGACCCTGGGATCTATCGCCCCATTAGCCTGATGAGTCTGATATGCAAAGCTATGGAACGTATCTTCATGGACCTAATAAACAAGGATATAGGGAATCTCCAAACTCTGGATCCCACACAGTTTGGTTTTGTGAGGGTAAATCATGCCTGCTCAACCTGGTTGACTTCTTTGAGTCAGTCACCAGAGCTGTGGATGAAGGCAAGGTGTTTCATACAGCCTACCTTGATCTGGCCAAGGCCTCTGATATCATTCCCCACTCAGTAATCATAGAAAAACTCACTAAGCTAGGCATCAACCCCTATATCACTAGGTTGGTTGCATACTGGTTCACAGATAGAACCCACAGTGTGAAAGTAGCTGACTCCAAGTCAGACTACTGACCAGTCACTAGTGGAGCCCCACAGGGTTTGGTCCTGAGTCTTCTCCTGTTTGGTATCTACTTCTATTAAGTCCAGGCCAACATGAAGAGAGTCTGGCTGACAAAGTCCACAGACGATTGTAAGTTGGGAGCTATTATTAACTCCCCAAACTGATGTTGACATCTTACAGAAAGGCCTCAGTGAGACCAATGACTGGTGTCAGAACCATGGCCTTAAGTTCAATGCCAAAAAATGTGTCATCGTTTTGGGAAAAGCCCGGTTCCCATGAATTACCACATCGATAGTAGTCCACTGAACACAGAAGGTTTTATAAGAGATCTGGGAACACAGGTTGACAGCAACCTCTAACCACAAACTGGACCAGCTGCAGTAGTTGAACCCATTTATTCACAATACAAAGGTACAAAAGATAAAAATGTTGCCAATAAAAACTTCAAGAAAAGGGACAGGATGTATGAACATCTAACAGATATGAAAAAATGTAAAATGACTAATGCACTTAGCAGATATCAGAAGGAATTCACTAGTCATGAATTTAAGTTTTTTGTTTTACAACAAATAATCAAAGACACACAAGGCAAAATGCTGGATTTTTCCTAGATGTATGTGAGTTAAAATGGCAGTTGCAGTTGGATGCTACATATTATCCAGGTATTAACGAAAATGTAAGCATTTCCAGTGTGTTAGAATAACGAATATAATGGGGTAAATAAAAGAATGTCCAAGTAATATATTAAGATATGCAGATATTATGGCATTGTTATGCTTCATTCATTTATTTAATTCAACAATGTGGTTTTAAACCTCCTAGGAAGTATGTATGAGAGTCTGTATCCCTTTAAAATATTAATTATGTGATGGATGAGGGAATGGAATTAAGGGCGGAGGGAAAATGTATGTAAGTGGCTGGGTATGTGTTTAGTTTGTTCTGATGAAGTCCCATATTTTATGGGAAGAAAGTGCTTAACATAGGTTCATAGGTAAGTAGGTTCATAGGTAAGTACTAGGCTATCTGCCCAAGGGCATTTATAAGCCTAGCTAGAATGTGTTGGCTTTTGCCACCCCCTTAGATTAGTTCCCTGTGCCTCTGTCCAGCAGAGCCATTAGTTACCTGTACCACTATCCAGCAGAGCCACTGCAGTGATCCCCGGGGTAAATTTTCTGCTTCCCATCCACCCATCATGGATTCTCTTGAAGAGTGTTAGTGAGCTGCTCTGCCTGATGTATATTGGAATCCTTTTCCAAAGCATGGAGAGTCTCTGGGATAGGAATCTATCCCTCCATCATGTCCTATTTATCATTGTGGTAAGGTTTATATCTCTAGAGCGTGTGGCTCTCCGGGATTTTTTTTTTTTTAGGTGGAGCATGTCCATCAATTCTGGGTTGGACATGGCCTTGTATGTCAGCCAGAGATCACCTCTGAGTAAGCGGTATGCAACCGAGTACAGCTGGAGTTCCTTGAGTCGGGCTGCATAGGGCATCTGTCTGAAGTCAGTAATCCTCTTGGTGAGGTACTTTTGTGGTCTTTCCAGCTGTTGCAGGTGTCTTGTAAGGTACATCCCAAATGGGACATTGCATTCTATAATGGGTCTAATGAGTGATGAGTATAGAGGCACAGTAACCTCTTTTGTTCTAGATGTGAACCCTTTTGTGATTAGGTGGGCCACATAGAAGGATTTTCTAACCACCTTGGCAATATGATTATCAAAGGAGAGATTACCATCTACTTGGGTCCCCAGATCCCTTATTACATTTTCTGTATTTAGGGGACTACCACCTATGTGGTAGTTCATGGGTAGTTTGTTTTTTCCAAAGGGGACGACTATGCACTTTTTGGCATTTAGCTTGAGGTCATGGTTTTGACACCAGGTATCTGTCTCAGTGAGACCCCTCTGGAGGGTGTCTGTATCAGCCGGAGAATCAATTATGGCCTCTAGTTTCAAGTCATCTGCGAACTTGGTCAGCCATAGTCCTCCTATGCTTGCCTGTACCTCTGAGAAGTATATACTGAACAGGAGGGGTCCTAGGACTGAGACCTTTGGGATGCCACTTGTAACCGGGTTAGAGTCGGATGTAGAGCCTGCAACTCTCACCATGTGGGTTCTATCCATGAGCCAGCTGGCAACCCATCTCATGACATAGGGGTTTATGTTCAAGCTGGACAGCTTGTCTATAATACTAGAATGGGGAATGGTGTCAAAGGCCTTTGCAAGGTCTAAGTAGGCTGTGTGGACCTCCTTTCCCTCATCTAATGCCTTGGTAACCGTCTAAATGAAGTCCACCAAGTTTAGGAGGCATGATCTGCCCTTAACAAAGCCAAACTGGGTAGGGTAAAAGGTTTGGAGGTTCCCAATGTCTCTGTTAATGAGTTCCATGATGATGCATTCCATAGCCTTGCAGACCAGGCTAGTCAGGTTTATAGGGCAATAGTTCTCGGGGTCCATTGTGGCTCCACCTTTTTGGAGCAGTATAACTGTTGCTGTGCACCACCCTGTGGGTACATAGCCTGTTGAAAGGCTGAGTTTGAACAGTGTGTTTAGGTGAGGGGTTAGTTCATTTTGGATCTCTTGTAAGACACATCCTGGGACACCGTCCAGTCCCATTGAAGCTGTGTTTTTGGCTTTGAATAGGGCTGTTTTAACCTGTGTGTCGGTGATTGATGGGGCCCTACATTCTTCTGGTATGGTTATGGGCCCTTTAGGGAGTGAGAGGGGGGTGAAGTTTGCACTAAACCTGTCTGCCAGAATATTGGCAATATCAATCAGTTCAGTGTATTTTGTGCCATTCTGCACTAACTCAGAGCAGATCTGAGAGTTTCCACTTAGGTTCTTGACATAGCTAAAGAACGCTTTCTGGTTATCTTTGGAGTCATTGGCAAATTTCTTTTGAAACTAGCCTTGGATGATTTAATGAGGGATTGTAGTTTCTTGCTGATACTGATCAGGGATGTCTTTCCTTCTTGGGATTTTACACTTTTCTGTACTAGTTTCCTCCTTCTGTTGAATAGCTTGTTTATGGCAGGGGTCCACCAGACTGGTTTCCTTTTCTTGGAGGAGTGAGTCTTGGCTTTACTTGGGATAGCACAATCCATGCATGCCTGCAGATGCTCATAGAGTGCCTTTGTAAAGGTTTCAGCAGCTTGGACAGAATTGTCCTTTAGCATAGGGGCTGTGAACCTTTCCACCTTGGTCTTAAGTAACGTGAAGTTTGCTTTTGAAAAGTTTTTCATGGTGGTTTCCTTGATTGGGTGTGGGGCTGGAATGTGGATATCCAGTGTGATTAGTCTATGGTCTGATATAACCAGCGAGGGGTTACCTCCGGTGTGGAACACAGGTCGCCTATGTTGGTGATGACCACGTCCAATATGTTGTTCCCTCTGGTCGGGATGTTGACCAGATGATCCAGGGCATTCTAGTTTATAAATTCTAGGAAGTGCTGGGCAAGGGAGTTAGTACTTGAGTAGTTCTCCCAGTTTATGTTTGGGTAATTAATATCCCCTAGTATTAGGGTGTTTGGTAGGACCTTCATATTTCCCAGTGTCTCTAGAAATGCAGAATGGGGGTCCTGGGCCATGGTGAGTGATCTGTAGCAAGCTACAATTTGGATTGCAGTTTTGCCTGTTGTTAGTTGCACATGGATGATCTCTGATGCATTGTGCTGCGCCACTAACTTGGAGGTGTGGGTATCCTTGATGAATATGGATACACCCCCACCTTTTGTGTTTCGGTCCTGGTTCTGTGGCTGAAAGGTATGGTATGAGTTATAGCCTAGTAGTGCTGGGGTGCTCTCATGAGCCTTAAACCAGGTTTCTGTTACTGCACAGATGTTGATGTTCGCCATACTGAGGAGTGCCTCGAGTGCATGCATTTTGAGGTTTAGACTTCTGGCATTGAGTAGCATTACCCTCAGTTTTTGGTTACTTGTGCTATTTATGGTGATGGGTTTGTCTTTTGAGTCTTGCCTAAAAAAGGCACTATGGGGGCGGCAAGAGCTTTGGCCAGTATTTGAAAGCTTAAGGGTGACAAGTGCAAGCCATCTCTTGAGAAGCAATGTGGCTTGTAGAGCATATCATCCCAGGTGGACAGATACTGGATCCCCTTTGAATGACACCAGAAGCTTAGCCAATTGCTGAAATTGATCATTTTTTCTTTATACTGTGGCATCATTCTTGGTGAGGGCAGGATGCTACTCAGGGTCAGGGTCATACCAGCCTGGGCTGCATAATCAGAGAGCTCTTCCATGTCTCTTTTCATGTAGTCCAAGGAGGTATGTCTCAGGTCATTCACACCAACATGGACAATGGCAGAGCTGTATTTGTACTTGTTCTGGAGTGACCTGAGTGCTTGTGTTATGTGGCGGATCCTGGCACCCGACAGGCAGCTAGCTGTAACCTTCTCCTTGTCCAGCCTAGTTAATAAGACATCACTGCGCCTGACTATAGAGTCGCCTATTACTAGTGTGTTGGGTATGTTATTTTGCATTAAGGGCTGTGATTGCATGGCACACTGATTATGTGATGCATGTGTTTCGTGGTTTGTGATGGGGTATGGAGCTTGCTTGGGTCTCTGCTTTGGAGGTCTCTCTTGTTTTTGCAGATTTTTAGTTATAGCCTCTGAGTATGTTTTCATGTATTCATGTGTGTTATTTGCCAGTGTTAGTTTATTAGGTCTATGTCAGACTGGTCGTGTGTTGCAAGTATTACCCTTCTCCTCTTGACTGTCAGTTCCAGTCTTGGTTTGAGAGAGCTTTGTCTCCAGTTTGGCTGTATAATTGCATCTCTCGCATATATTAGTGTTTGGTGGTAGGAGGAAAGGGTTGTCTGTGTATGAGGCAGTTGTAACATTGCCTCAGAATGCCCAGATTCACCAGTTGGACTGGAGAGTACACCGGAAACTGCCCTTTGGACATGCCTGAATAGGTAGAGGAAGCTGTTTTTCTGATTGGCTGGTGGGGACAAATAGAGAGCCTTGTCCTTCTGGACAGTATAGGGGGGTCTAGTGCTAGGGTTAATTAGTGCTTGCTATGAGTTTTAAGCAAGTACTTGACTGTGAAATGAATGGTTTGAGTGCTAAAGTTGAACGTTTGTCTAATTCCAAGGGAAAAATTGAAGAGTAGACTTTGTGAAGCCGAGAATAGTTTAACTCTAGCTAAATGGCGCTGCCCGGTGCATAAAACCATACAAATGCAGTTTTTATAGCAGGGAAGTGAAAGAGATAGAAATTAGGCCAAAATGGCCGATAAACTACTAACTTCTGGGCTGAAACCACTCCTCCAGGGAGAGATAGGCTGCTCAAAGCTCCCCTCTCTCACAGGTGAACAGAGAAACTTCCTTCTATCCAAGTAAGGTATGGGCAACACAGAAACTTGTAACACAGCCCTGGATTCAGCAATAACCTGAAAATTGGACTATACTAGTTCAGAAAGGTGTGAAAAAGTACATATATATATATATATATATATATATATATATATATATATATATATATATATATATATTTTTTTTTCACAAAATAGAGCAGATACAATCAAAATTAGCCCAAAATGGCCAATAAAACTACTAACTTCTGGACTGAAACCACTCCTACAGGGACAGATAGGCTGCTCAAAGCTCCCCTCTCTCACAGGTGAACAGAGAAACTTCCTTCTATCCAAGTGAGGTATGGGCAACACAGAAACTTGTAACTCAGCCCTGGATTCAGCAATAACCTGAAAACTGGACAGTAGTCTCTCCTTTGATAATCACATTGCCACAGTAGTCAGGAAATCCTTCTACATGGCACACCTCATCACAAAAGGTTTCTCATCCAGAAAAAAAGAGGTCATTGTTCCCCTCTACTCATCACTCATTAGACCCATTATAGAGTACAACGCCCCTTTTGGTATGTACCTCACAAGACATCTACAACAACTAGAAAGGCTGCAGAAATACCTCACAAAGATGATTACCGGCCTCAAACAGATGCCCTACACAGACAGTCTCAAAAAACTCCAGCTTTACTCCGTCACATATCGCCTACTCAGATGTGAACTCTGCCTAACATACAAAGCTATGTCAAACCCAAAGCTGTTGGACATGCTCCACTTAAAGAAATCCCAATCCCTCCGAGCTACACACTCTAGGGACCTAAACCTTGTCACCACAATAAACAGAACATGCCGGAGGGATAGATTCCTGTCTCAGAAACTTCCCATACTCTGGAATAAACTAGCTATCTATATCAAACAAAGCTCCTCATTAGCACTCTTCAAGAAAAATATTGATGATTGGATGGGAAATAGGAAATTCACCCCAGGGATCACCTCTGTGGCTCTGATCAACAGTGGCACAGGAAAATAATTTTCTTGGGTGGCAAAAGCCAGGGTACCTTTTTGGCTGGGCTTGTATAGGCCCCAGGTCCGATAGCCTAGTACCCACCTATGAACCTATGAACCTATATTAGTTCAGAAAGGCGGGTAACAAGTATATATATATTTTTTTCAGACAATAGATACAATCAAAACAACACTTTAAATGCACAGAAAAGACTATCACACTTTAGTGTGTAGCCTACAACAGTTAAACAGATTATTTAAACACAAAAAATGACTTAATTCAAGTGCAGGTAGCAAATAAGTACAATATGTAGCAATAACAAACTTTTTAAATCACAGATTTGCTAAAAAAATGGTGTTCTAGGAGGAGCAAGAAAAGCAGAAAAATTATACTTAATCACTCCAAAGTCACTGCTTTGTCTCTCTGCTGCTGTAGACTCTGCAGAACACCTGGAAGGCACTTGCTGAGCGGAATAGAAGCGCAAAAACTGCGCAAATGCAGTTTTTATAGCAGGGAAGTAAAAGAGATAAAAATTAGCCCAAAATGGCCAATAAACTACTAACTTCTGGGCTGAAACCACTCCTCCAGGGACAGATAGGCTGCCCAAAGCTCCTCTCTCTCACAGGTGAACAGAGAATCTTCCTTCTATCCAAGTAGGGTATGGGCAACACAGAAACTTGTAACACAGCCCTGAATTCAGCAATAACCTGAAAACTGGACTATATTAGTTCAGAAAGGCAGGAAACAAGTTTTTTTTTGTTTTTTTTGTTTTTGTTTTTTTTTCAGAAAATAGAGCAGATACAATCAAAATTAGCCCAAAAATGACCAATAAACTACTAACTTCTGGGATGAAACCACTCCTCCAGGGACCGATACGCTTCTCAAAGCTCCTCTCTCTCACAGGTGAACAGACAAACTTCCTTCTATCCAAGTAAGGTATGGGCAACACAGAAACTTGTAACACAGCCCTAGGTTCAGCAATAACCTGAAAACTGGACTATACTAGTTCAGAAAGGCAGGAAACAAGTATATATTTTTGGGGTTTTCTTGTTCAGAAAATACAGCAGATACAATCAAAACAACACTTTACCCAATTAACCAGTTAAAAAGATCAAAAACTCAAGTATATTTCTTGAAGTTTTTATTGGCAATGTTTTTATCTTTTGTACCTTTGTATTGTGAATAAATGAGTTCAACTACTGCAGCTGGTCCAGTTTGCGGTTACAAATTTGGGCATTTTTGGGATCTTTTGACAGCAACCTCTCTTTTAACCACCACATTGCCACTGTAGTCATTGCCACAATGACTGAAGTCATTGCCACATTCCCACCCACCCCCAGTGGTCCTACATTTACTCTTCTAGTTGACACACCTCTTATCTTCTCCAACCAATCAAATTATTAACCTAATAAACCACTCCTACAACTGTACTCTAACACACTCCCACTAAATAAGTAATCTAGCTCCTCTCCTACCATTCTAACAATACTTTTTCTCCCTACCGTCATCTACTATCCAATTCTCACTCCTTCGCTCAATATCCCATCCATCAAAATGAACACAAAGTTCCATCCTTCACAACTAAAATTACTTATCTCCTTATCACTTTTATCTTCTCTTGTCACTACATACTTCTTAACTTCCTACAAATACCCACTAGACTCTTCTCTTACTTTTCCCTCTAAATACACCTCCACATCTATATCTCCTTTCTCTCCCACTTTCTTAAATCTCACCTATCAGCCTAACTACCTACTAGCTAAATACCACAGACTAGCTCAACTCAAATGTAACAAACTAAAAACTAGGAAAATATTTGACTGTATTTATAAACTTCCCCAGACAAGATATTACAAACTCCTCCTCACACTATTGCATGGATATATACATACCAACCCTGGCCCATACCATACTAATACCATTGTCCACAATAATTAAGACAAACCTCCTTCTGTAGTATCTTCCATACCTCCCAACCCTCTCACTATTGCTCACCTCAACATACGAAGTATTTGCAATAAAATCACTCAAGTCCATGCCCTTCTTGAAGTCCATCAATTTGATATTTTATGTCTAACTGAAACATGGCTTAAGCCTACCATCAAAGACAATGAAATCACTCCACCTGGGTATAGCATCATTAGACTAGATCGGACTGTCAAAAAGGGTGGAGGGGTAGCAATTATCTTCAAAACAAAATTCCAGCTTAGTAATCTTAATCTGAATTTTACCGTAGATAATAATGCTGAAATAATCAGCTCCAAACTCCAAGTTAACACTACCAAAGCCATTAATATTATTTGTGCATATCTCCCACCAGGAAATAACATAAATACTCTCGAATGTATCCTCAGCTCACTCTCCACCAACCTCCCTCAAGAAACATTAGTCTTAGGCGACTTTAACATTGATTGGCATACCTGTAACAATATAAATCCCACCTCCCATATAAACCTCTTTGGCTTTATACAACTCATCAATAGTCCTACTAGAACTAACAAAACAAACAAAAAAGAAACCACCTTAGACTGGATACTCACTAATTCTCCCCAACAAAATTACCAATCCGGTACCTTACAAGACGACCTAAGTGATCACTCTCTAACATATATCGTAAGACATAAAACCAACCTAATTTTACCTACTCCCTATAGAACCTTACACTCCAAAAAGCAATTCAACACTGAGCACTTTCAAACTGAGTTAAGACTATGTAATTGGTCACCACTAAAATATCTCCCTCTTAACAAAGCAGTAGAATACTTCAACACCACTTTCTTGTCTGTCCTTGATCACCATGCCCCAAGTCGTACTATTAGAACCAAAGCTAAAGCAGCTCCCTGGCTGACCAACACTACTAGGCAAAAAATTATTCTCAGAAACAAATCCTGGGCAAAATGGCGTACCACAAAAAAACAATTAGACCACCAATACTTCAAAGAGCTTAGGAATAATACAAAAAAAGCCATCATGACAGACAAAAAGAACTACTACCTTCAATTTCAACAAACCTCCAAAAATGATCCTAAAAAATTCTGGGCCAGCATTAATAATCTCTTATCCCCAAGCCAGTCTACAACACCAAACCCTCAGGATTCTAACCCAGACAACCCCACACAAATTGCCAATGACTTCAATTTCTTCTTCACTAATACCATCCAAACTCTTGCTAGTCACCTATCCCCTGACACCACTAAACTATTTTTACCTACTGGAAATACTCCACCTAATTTTCAATTACAACCTATATCTACATCCTTTGTCTTATCTCTCCTTCAAAAACTAAAACCTTCCACTCCCTCTGCAGACAAACTTCCTGCTGAATTTTTGCAAATTGGAGCCAAAGCCATCGCTTACCCTATTTCTGTTCTGATAAATAGATCTATTAACAAAGGAATCTTCTCTTCTATCTGGAAGATATCTCACATTATCCCACTACACAAAGGGGGGAACTGTAAAGACCTTTCAAACTATCGCCCAATAGCACTACTATCACCCCTAGCTAAAAAGTTGGAAAAATGTATCCATAAACAACTTTTTAATCACCTCCTCCAAAACAATCTACTTGCTAACTGCCAGCATGGATTCAGACCTTCCCACAGTACTACTAGAATTAGTCCAAAATGACAAAATTGCTCAGAAGTAGTCCAAAATGACAAAAAATACACTGATCCCACAGACATTGCCAACATCCTAGCTGACAGGTTCAGTGCAAACTTCTCCCCTCACCAAAGGGCAAATATCTATCCCAGCAGAGTGCTGCCCCCCTGACATCTCAGATGCTCAGGTGAGAGCTGCCCTCTCCAAAGCAAAAAACACAGCATCAATGGGACCAGACGGTGTCCCAGGCTGTGTCCTACATGAACTCCAAGAAGAGCTAAACCCAAACATAAAACTACTGTTCAATCTCAGCCTTACTACAGGATATGTACCCAAAGAGTGGCATACAGCAACAGTGGTCCCTCTCCACAAAGGTGGTGCCTCAACGGACCCTGGAAACTATCGCCCCATAAGCCTGACTAGCTTGGTCTGCAAAGCTATGGAAAGGATCATCATGGACCTCATAAATAAAGATATTGGGGACCTAAAGACACTGGATCCTACCCAGTTTGGCTTTGTTAAGGGCAGATCCTGCCTCTTAAACCTGGTTGACTTCTTTGAAACAGTCACCAAGGCCATTGAAGGGAAGGTGGTCCACACAGCCTATCTGGACCTCGCAAAAGCCTTCGATACAATACCCCACTCAGGCATTATAGATAAGCTCACCAGCTTAAATATAAACCCCTATGTCACTAGATGGGTTGCAAACTGGCTCAAGGACAGAACCCACATGGTTAGAATTGCTGGAGCCATGTCAGACTCCAAACCAGTTACAAGTGGCGTCCCACAAGGCTCAGTCCTGGGACCTCTCTTGTTTGGTATATATTTTTCGGTACAGGCCAACACGAAGGACTGTGGCTGACCATGTTCGCAGATGACTGCAAACTGGGCACCATAATCGACTCTCCAGCTGACACAAGCATCCTCCAAAAGGGCCTCATAGAAACAGACAACTGGTGCCAGAGCCATGGTCTCAAGCTAAATGCCAAAAGTGTATAGTCATCCCTTTGGCAAAACAAAGTGCCCACAAATTACCACATAGGTGGTAATCCATTAAGTACAGAAGAAGTCATTAGGGACCTGGGGACCCAAGTTGATAACAATCTCTCATTTGACAACCACGTGGCCAAAGTGGTTAGAAAAACATTTTATATAGCCCACCTAATCATGAAGGGATTCACATCTAGATTAGGAGAGGTCATCGTGCCTCTTTACTCATCCCTCATCAGGCCCATAATCGAGTACAATGCCCTTTGGGATGTACCTTACCAAACACCTGCAGCAACTGGAAAGACCCCAAAAGTACCTCACCAAGAGGATCAAAGGGCTCAAACAGATGCCATATGCTACCCGGTTAAAGAAACTCCAGCTCTACTCAGTGGCATACCGCCTGCTCAGAGGTGACCTGTGCCTGATAAGGCCATGTCCAACCCAGAATTAAGGGACATGCTGCACCTCAAAAATCCAAATCCCATCGAGCTACACGAGAGACTTGAACCTCAGCACTGAAATAAATAGGACATGCTGGAGGGACAGATTCATAACCCAGAGGCTCCCTTCACTATGGAATAAAATCCCAGTCCAGGTTAGGCAGAGTCCCTCATTGACTCTCTTCAAGAGGAATCTTGATGAGTGGATGGGAGATCATAGGTTTACCCCGGGTATCACTTCTGTGTCACTGTTAGACAGAGGCACAGTATACTAACTTCGAAAAAGGGCATAGCAAAATTAATTTAAAATGGGTGGTGAAAGCCAAACATACTCTGGCTAGGCTTATAAATGCCCTAGGGCAGATAGCCTAGTATGAACCTATGAACCTATGAACCTATGAACTACTGCCTTATTCTCCTTTACCAACACCATCCACCACAACTGCAACAAACATTATCTAACATCTTCAATCTTCATTGACTTATCTAAAGCTTTCGACATGGTTAATCATAAACTCCTCCTGCACATACTAAAATCCCTCTCACTTGACACCCCTTCTTTAACATGGTTTACATCCTACCTAGATAACTGCCAGCAGGCAGTGCTTTGGAAAAAATCAATATCTAATCTCCTTCCTACCTCTTTAGGAGTACCCCAAGGCTCTATCCTAGGCCCCCTCTTATTTTCAATCTTTATCAACGACCTCCAATCAGCTATCCCTAACACCACCTGCATACAATATGCAGATGATTCTACTATTATCTGCACTGCCACTTCTCAAACTGAACTTCAGTCCCTTACCCAAAAAGCCTTTTCTACAATTGAAAAATGGTTCTCTGATCGTTGCCTTCTCCTCAACTCCAAGAAAACCAAACTGTTACTGTTCTCACCTTTCCGTAAATGTACACCATTTACTTTCTCTCTCACATCAACTGATTGCACTCTCATTTCTCCTGACTCAACTACAAAATTACTAGGAATAATAATTGACAATAATCTAAGCTTTGACTCACAGATCAACAACACAATAAAAGTAGTTAACAAAAAAATTGGTTCCCTTTACAGAATCAAACCCTTCCTTACACATGAAACAAGAACCATCTTAGCTAGATCTCACCTTATCTCAACTCTTCTATATGCCTCCCCCATCTATACTAATCTCTCCAAAAGCAACCTTAAGAAACTTGCTACATCTTACTACAATATTGCTAGATTTGCTACAGGATCCCAGTTTCGTACTCACCATTGCCTGAACCTAAGACAACTAGGTTGGCTAGAATTTCCTAACAAATTAATACTTCAACAGCTCTTAATAGCTCACAAAGTCCTTTACCAACCAAGTAAAATACCAATACTCTCTAACCTTGTTACACCTTACAATAACATGAAACAGCTACGCTCCTCTAACAAACTACTGGTTCATACCCCCAAACTTAATAACTCAGCTGGGGATTGCCTCTTTTCCAACTCTGTTGGAAAAAGGTGGAACAAACTACCCTCTGATATCACATCCTTGTCTACACTCTCACTTTTTAAGAGACAACTGATTATACATCTCAAGAGTCAATGGCTTTGCCCCTGTACCAACCCAGATTAACCGGCCCCTTACTTTGTCTCTTTTCTCACCCTTTACCCTTACAACTTTCCTTTACATTATATCTATGTAAAGAAATTTATCTCTTATGCACAGAATGATCACAAAAAAAAAAAAAAAGATTTTTATTATTATTTCTTTGTTTTAGACTTTTAGACTTTTGTATTTTTCTCTGTTTGCTCCTATCCTAGTTGTACATAATAACTTACCTTGTTTATTAATTTTAATCATGTATTGCTTATTGCTATATAACCATGTAATATTCCATTGGAGCTTTTCTCCCCGGGCCTCTACTGAAAATGGATATATATCCAGTTAGACTAGCCCGGTCAACAAATGTAAAATAAATAAAATAAATAAATAAATAAATAGTCAGAGAGTCCTTCTATGTGGCACATCTCATTACTAAGGGTTTTGCATCCAGGAAGAAAGAGGTCATTGTCTCCCTCTTCTCTTCCCTCAGTAGGCCGGTCATTGAGTACAATGACCCATTTGTCATGTACCTCACTAGAAACCTGCAACAACTGGAGAGGCCACAAAAGCACTTCACAAAGAGGATCCTAGGCCTTAAACACTTGTCCTATATGGACAGACTCAAAAAACTTCAACTATTCTCTGTCTCATATCGCCTACTTAGAAGCAATCTCTGCTTGACTTACAAAGTCATGTCTGAGCCAGCTCTGTTAGAAATGTTACATCTAAAGAAATTCCAATCCCTCCGCACCACATGCTCCAGAGACCTCAGCCTCATTACCACAATCAACAGAACAAGCTGGAGGGACAGGTTCGTAACCCAGAGACTGCCCATGCTATGGAATAGACTTCCCATACATGTCAAACAGAGCACCACACTGACATTCTTCAAGAGAAATCTTGATCAGTGGATGGGAAATAGAAAATTCACCCCGGGGATCACTCCAGTGGCTCTACTCAACAGGAAACTAAGGCCGGGTGGCACGATGCCAGGATAATCATATGGGCTAGGCTTGTAAAGGCTCCAGGGCCATTAGCCTAGTACACACCTATGAACCTATGAACCTATAAAGTACAACATATTCAGTCTAAGTGCTAAACTTGGAACAATGGTAAAAACTCAGGAAAAAAGAAATCAACAAAAACAAAACAAACAAAGCAATATTGTCTTGGAAAGTTTTTGCAATGCAACAAAATAGACCTGGATAAATTAGAACTTGTAGAATCACAAGAGAGTTACCCTGTTCTCCATTGTCATCTCAGTAGTGGTTTAGAAAGAATGAAAGCTCTCACATATGACTGTTCTACAGTGAGAACAAAAGAAATAACCTATACTGAATCCCTCTTCTATCATTTCATGAAAAGAGAACAGTGATTCACTCATGTTTTCTCCTGCTTCTTATACTTTTCATAGTTTTCCCATCAGCAAGGACATTCTCTATACTTTTCATGGATGATACTGGGTCAGAAGAACTGTGGAGAGTTCAGACATTTTTTCCTCACATTGCTGGTATGTATCAGCTGTTCCTTGAATGCTCAGACAGTCATATTGTTGAAGGATCTCAAATATGTTATAGGATGATATCTCCATGGAAATCAGGTACCTGAAGACTCTTGTCTAAAACAATCTTTCCGTCTAGGAAGCATCTATGACTGTGGCTACTTTGTGAAAGCTTTACTTACACTTTCAGCCAAAACAGAAGTAACAGCTGCATATCTTGTTGGCTCATTTGGGTGCCTCAATTTCTGCAGGATTTCAGTATCTATTGGTTCTGGATACTTTGTAAGGAATTGTGCATCACTGAATAGATTTTCTGTCAATAACTACCCCTTTATAAAACTGAGAGAATCTTCTGGTGTAGAGAAGACATGCCACTGCCCCTGCAACTGCCCCTGCCAAAGATATTTTATGTTAAGGTCTGTGGGGTATTTGAAGTATGTTGGCAATCTAATCCTGTAGAACATGTGGGCTGATGCTTTCTTCACTGTACTGGGATAAAATCTTGAGTGAGTTTTGCTATCTTCCCACTCTACATAAAAAGTCTAACTCCCTCAGCAGCCATGAGGATGTGCTCATTATCCAAATGGTTTAGGAGGTCTGGGGGTTATGTTAGCTATGTCAGTGGTGAAAGTGACAGCCAGGTCCAATTTTGCATTTTGAAGGTATATATCTAGGTATGTGCACATGTTCTCTAGATCTGTTTACTCAGGTAAACTGATGACTTGATTGTTTTACCATAACCTATTTTAGTGCCTTCCAGTTTCTCTTGTAGTTTGGAGTGGTATAGCTTTCATGATCAAACAGCTTTTTCAAATATTCCTGCAGATGAGTGCTGTGCATACCCACTATGGATATCATAAAGGAAACTCTAGTTAATGTACTACTTGTTGGGTAGATGACAGACCAGATGGTAGATTACCCATCCAGGAAATTTGCTACCAGGTCAGACATGTTATTTAGTTTCCTGCACATACTGATTATCAATGGAAAAGAGCCTGGACTACCCAAGTTAATATTTTCAGCCATCCTGGCTGGCAGTTAAGTACTTTTTGGTAAATACCACTAAGTCATCTGCATAACACATGAACTAGGGTATTCTCCATACTTCTAATATTTCCCATGGTGCCTCATTCAAGCATTCATTACACTGTTCTACAACCTTGTAAATTACTGATGCAAAAAGAACATCACTCAAACAGCATCATTGTTTGATTCCTTTTTATGGCCTTTATTCAACCCCCATCCAACTATTAATTTTTTTTTGTTCAAATAATTTTATTCAGAAAAAAACGTTTTTTTAAACAATACATAGTAAATATAACAGATCAAATAAAAGTGAATTGAATGAACTATTTACAGAATATACAATGGCCGCAGGACAGACAAAGTCAAAAGGAAGGCAATCATAGATACACAGACAAATAATAAAGGTTATTGTACAAGCATTAACAAATTATAACTTGCATTCTTGCTTCCTCTTTTCTTATGAAGATAAAATTGTGTCCATTTTGAGTGTTTCTATTAGGGAGAGAACTTTCTCCCAAGGATTGTTAGTCCATTTCTTCAGAAAGATCCTCATTTCCTTGACTTTAATTTCCAACAGTGTTACTTCTTTCAATACAGTGAGAAAATCATCAATTGTTGGGATGATAGAGGAGTTCCATTTCCTAGTGATGCATTTTTTTGAGATAGACATTATAGTCCAAATAAGATAAAGTTCCTTCTTTTTCATAGTAGTGGTTTCAATTTTATTAAGAAGAATTAATGACTTTGATAAAATGAAAGAGTCAGTAAAAATGGCTTGCAGAAATTCACCAATATCCTCCCAATTTTTTTTTAATATGAATACAGGTCATATATAATATGTGACCAATCAGCATTACATTTTAGATTACATCTCCAGCATATTGTCTCATTAGTATTTTTAAATCTAGCTATTTTATTAGGGGTGTAAAAGGCTATATGCAAGAATTTCCATGCAAAGATTTTCCAACATTGCATATTTGAAGTTAACTTAATAGAATATAATATGTTTATTTTTGATTCCTTAGATAACAACAATGAACAATCTTTATTGATAAAATTCCAAAATTTCTGCTAAGAATTTGTTTTGTAACTAATAATAATTTTATATAACTTTGAAGTTAAGTTTGTCCAATTAAAGTCTCTGTATAATACTTCATGTAGATAAAATATACATTTAGGTATGGAGTTAAATGAAGAATTTTCTATTGTTCTACACATATCTTGCACATATGGTTTCAGACTATTAAGAACTAACCAGTCACTACATAATAGATTGAATGTATTAATTATCTGATTGACATTTATGACTGTTAGATTTTCTATACATTGATACCAACATGAGAAATTATTTCCTTTCCATGAGTTAAGAGTATTTATGGAAATGTTATTAACAACGTTTTTTGTAATAGTAAAAGGAGTTAATAACTGAAACCATAATTTAATTTCAATATCATTGTTTATGAAGTTCCGGAAAGTGTTATAAATGTAATTTATATAATTTAGGTTAGTAGGCTTGGTGAAATTGTATTGTAAGTTGATACAGAATATATTCCAGAGTACATTGTTCTGTCCAAGCAGTTGTATATTTTTTGCTAATTTATTTTCTTCCTGAAAAATAGCAGTATGTAATGTTTTCCAAACGGAAGACCTTTTTGGATCTATCCAATTTATAACTGTTTTAAGAATAGATGCTTTAATGTAATATTCTAATCAGGAAAGTTTATGCCCCCCATTTCCCAGGGTCTAATATGGTTTAGCAAAGCAATCCTATTTTTTTGGGATACCGAAGGAATCTTAAAATGATTCTATTTAATTCTTTTAATGTTTTTTTACTAGGCATAATAGGTATTGTCAAAGTGATGTAGTTTACCTTTGGGAGAAGTACCATCTTTATTAACTGCAATCTGTCTTCAAATGTTAGAAACTATGTATTCCATTTCACTATTAAGGATTTAAGTGTACCAAGAATATTATTATGATTTGTAGATAGAGTTAATTCTAACGTTTCACATAAAACAATGCCTAAGTAATCTAGAGAAGAAACTTGTTTCCCAATAATTGGATTTATGTTAGAAATTGAATTATTTTTATTATTTAATAACATGTGTTTCGATTTGGAAGCATTCATCTTTAAACCTGAGATGTGATAAAATTTTTCAGCTAATAAATTTATTTCACATAGTGACTCTTCTGAATTTAATAAAGTGAGTAGAATATCATCAGCAAAGAGCATAATTTTGGAAATTTTGGAATGAATTTGATTATTAATTTGAATACCTTTAATTTTAGGGTTAAGACGAATAGTGGAAGAAAAATGTTCAGTTGCTAATGCAAACAACAGTGGTGACAAAGGGCATCCTTGTTTGGTACCCTTAGTAATTTTAATCACATCTGATGTGAAAGGGCCTAATTTTACATAAGCTAGATTATCCTTATAAATGTTTTTTATTAAATTAATGAATCTTGAGGGAAAATTATAAATTTGTAGTATTTTGAAAAGATAATCCCAATTTAGTGAGTCAAATGCCTTTTCATTGTCTAATGTTACTATTAAAGCTTCAGCTTTGTCTCTATTTAAGAGATCTATAATGGTTAAAATTCTTTGTATGTTGTCTTGAGTGTGTATATTGTGAATAAACCCCATTTCATCCTCATTAATGACTTGAGTTAGAGATTGTTTTAATCCTGTTAACCAGAATAGACATAAAAACTTTGTAATCATTATTTAGAAGTGAAATAGGCCTGTATGAACTACACAAGTTGGGATTTTTTTTCTTTTAAAATAGATGTAATCAATGTGTATCTCCATGAAGGTAGAATAATGCCTTGTAGATACATTTCATTTAATGCCCTCTGAAGTACTGTTATGACTGATGATGGAAATAATTTATACATTTCTATAACGATTCCATCTATGCCTGGAGCTTTATTAGTTTTGCCTTCCTTAATTTTCTCTTTAATTTCTTTAAATGTTATTTGTTTCTGAATATTTATGTTTAAACTCACTGGTATTTTATTTAAATTTGTATAATCTAGTCCTATATCTATTTTGTTATGAGGAGAATCATCAATATTATAATGCTTTGTGAAATGGAATTTGAAGGCATCTAATTTATCACCTATATCTGATACATTTTTCTTGTTTTTCCCTTCATGAATTGTATTTGTAATATTGTTTGTATTGGAATGCCTTTTTAATCTCATTGCTAGGTTATGCATATATTTTGGTGAAACAATGTATAAATTTAATTTTAATTTTTCCAATGCCAGATTGGTTTTAAGCATTATAATCTCATTGTATTTTTGATTCAATTCTCCAATTTCTTTCTTTTTTTTTCAACCAGGTTCTCCACATCCTTGAGGTTAATTTCTATAATGCATTTTTGAATATTAACTAATTCAGACTCCCATTCTTTTACTTTATTGTTACACCAGGAAATGATTTTACCGTAAATATATGCTTTTAGTGAATCCCATAAAATAACTACATTTACGTCACCAGTATTATTTGCATCTAAATAATATTTTATTTCCAAATCTAACCAAGTCTTAAACTCATTTAATTTAGTAAAATATGCAGGACTTTTTTTAGTAAGTGTTAGTTTCTTAAAGTTCATTTGAATTCTAAGAGTAAGTGAATTGTGATCAGATATGGGGCAAGGAATTATGGAAGAATGTGATATTTTCATTTTTAAATCTTGGGATACATATAAATTATCAGTCCTTGTTTTGGTATTAAATCTATAACCACTATGAGAAAACTGTAATGAACTTAAATTTTTAAGACTAAAGGAATCTAATAACTGCATGTTATCTAACCATTTCTTAAGAGTTCTTCCTGTAGATGTTAAACAAAATGGCTGTCTATTTGTAGTCTCCTGACTATCTAAGATATAATTAAAATCCCCTCCTACAATTAGACTACCTTTTGATGTCTTATTAATAAGTTCTATGTGCTTCTTAATTGTTCCTACTTCTATACCTGGAAACCAATAAAGATTCATCAATGTCCAAATTATATTACTATATCTTATTATTACTATTGATAAAAAGCCATCTTTGTTTTCATAATTATATATCACTTGAGGATTAGTAACACTTTTCCTCCACAATGTTAATACTCCTCTGTTTTTTTTTACTGTATGAAGAGCTAGAGAGCTTTAAGAAATCATTTGGATTCCAAATGAAATTATCATTAGCTTTAAAATGAGTTTCCTGTAGAAGTATTAATTACACTTTGTTTACTTTTAGATATTTAAGTAGTCTAGATCTTTTCCTCTGAATATTTAAACCATTCACATTTAGTGAGAGAAATTCTATACTCATCCAGTTAATTTATTTATTGAAGAGTTCTGATAGGAAACAATAGCAAATTATTTTGCGACTTATTTGCTGCATATCTTCCATACATATATTAATAAACATATAGTAAACCTTCTTATTTCCCTTTGAGTTGTATAATATGTATACTAGAAAAGGCCAAAAGGTAAGACTAACAAGAGTGCAATAGTTAATTTTATACACATGTATAGACAAATATTTAAAATTATCTTTTAACAAACATGGAATGAATATCATTCCTAATCTGAAAGAACTAAAATGTTCAGTCAGATTAACCCTCATTACTAACAATAAATCAAATAACAATGAGAAGTTAGAGGCTCCATTATATGTTATTCTGGAGATAATAAATAATTGTCTCCATCATATACTTCTATTCTGATCCATGCACATAAGTATGCATTTATCATAAAATTAACTTAGTACAAACTTTAGGCGATAACTGGAACAAATTTACTTTATGCATAGTCAATCAAATATGTATTTCAATCAAAATCAAATATTCATAGAATGTAGGTAAAAAATTCAAGAGATATTTACTACATCAGTTACCTTTCAACTTTCATGAGTTTCTGTAAATTGACTCATTCATTTAGTAATTATATAATATACTATGACCAACATTGTAAGACTTAACTAAAATAGTATCAACAATCAATCTAGTGAGCCATTGTAAATCCACAAACCACTTTTTCTCTGATGTATTGGTTGAAGAATTCAAATTGTATTGTTCTAGACATGTAGTATTTCCATACATATATAAATACTGTTCCAAACAGTACTATACATAGCAATCTAATGTAATAGAGGTCAATATTGTATTTGTACATTACTCCAAACTTCAGTAAAGAGCTCATTTGCTACTCTTGATGTAGAGCATTAAAATAGAGTAGATCGTAAGTAATTGTTCACAGTTATACCTCAATATTAAACACACAATACCATTCTAGGCATTATAAATTTAATTGAACAGCTACCATAAATGCTAAATAAATGATACCAAATCATAAAAACTTAGGTAAGATAATCAATCTTTTAGGATTTTGAAATAATAACTTCACAACCCCGAGCCTTTTTAGCAGTAAATTCCTTTTGAATGCATTTAATGATTAGAATGATTACCTAGATGAATGAGAATGCACAAACTGCTCTTTGTTTGTATTCTGTCACTACTATACCAAGTGAGAATCAGTGTTACAGATATGGAGTTTCTGATAATATATACCTTCATAAAAATCAGGTATCAGATAAGACCTCACACTTTCTTTTCCTCTTCTTATTGTGAAGTCAATTCCCAATTTTAAACTATCTTCTCTCAAAACCACCACAAAATATGCAATATGCAGGTGCCTTAGAGTCTTGTTATTATTTATTCATTCAATAAAGAATGCAAGTTCATGAATAATTTGAAAAACCAAAGGTAGTAAAATGAGTCAACTGAAGAATGCATCAACTACCCTCTCTATGTTTTAATGGTTCCATATGTATATATCTTGCCTTTATATTTCATTTACCTCCCTTTTTTTCAAATCTTGAGCAATGTTTAACAATCACTTTTCCCATCTTTTTTCATATGTGTCAGTACAGACCTGCGCACAATCCTTCATGTTAACAGATTTCAAGAGTAGAATTAAAATGAATTTGTACAAGTCTCAATTTATTACTGTAAGTGCATGTCAACTAATATATTGCATGTATTGTCACCTGTTTAAAGTTCTACTAATCCAGGAATTTCAGGATGTTACAAAGAATATGGCTGCTGTTCTACTTCGTAATAAAACTATCCCCACAGTTTCATATCAGTATTTAATATACTTTATGCTTCAGTCATCTATTAAGTGAAAAGAATTTATAGAGACAGATGTTTATTTTATATTTACAGCCTTTCTTGTTAGCAGTGTGTGTTGTCGTAGGCTGTGTAGGTACGATGCTTTGGGTCATCTTTGAAATTGAATACCTGGTGTCATGTATATTGTTTAAAATTTGTATAAGCAAATCCCTTTTACAAAACATCTGTTAACTAGCCAGCCACACAAACACACGCACAGTAGCTCACATGCACCATTCCCAAGTGTAATCCAAAAATCCACTCAACTGCACAACTAGACTAGAATGGGAAAAACCCACCCACTAGACCGTAAATGGCTGGGGGACAATGAAGAGAGCCCTGCACTGAGCTACCACCACACACCAGCACTGAAACACAGTTGTCAAATACGGGGGAGCTGGCACAAAACCAAATATGTTCTAACGGATGACAGATAGTTTCTCCACAGCATTCTTGGAATGCTCCTTAATGTCAACAATAAAGAAAAGAACTGATCTGTACAGACATTACTGGGTGTTTTGGGAATAGTTTTTACTCATAACTAGAGGATTTTATGTTCTTTGTCTGTGGGGAACAGGAATATCTTTTCAAAAACCTATGCAAGACATCATTGGCCATAAGACGCATACGCTTCATATAAGCGTCAACAACAACGTTCCGTGCCAACTCCAACCCAAGCAAAGACAAAGCAGGCTACTTTTAATATTCCTCCATTTTATACAATGGTGTTCGATAAGGAGACAAAATAAGATTCCAATTAGTGTAACCCTTAGCAATTCAAAACATTTTAACTCCTCAAACAAAAAATTAAAAAAAAAAAAAGAGGAGAAACATCCAAATAAACATTTAAATGTACTGGAAATAAATTCTATGTGATTAAACTAACTAGAAGGGCAAAGTGATATTTATTTAATGTGCATGGTTTATAGTTAGAAGTTAAATGTCAGAAGGGCTCCCTGCATTCATGACAGTTCACAAATGCACTGACAGGCTCGCGTAAAGGGAACTGAAGATTTCCCTACAAGGCACATGCATTTAAAATGCTTCACTTCTTCGTTTTAAAAATAAACGTTTAACTGAAATCATGAACTTGTTGGCTATAATAAGCTCCAGTGAATATGCAAAGAGGGCAGGATTCACGAAGGCTTGCACGGAGTGTAAAAGACGTGTAAGACTCCATGCAAGCCTCGCGATCCAGGAACAGCCCGAAACTCCGTGTAAGAGACCAGCTAAAATGTCTCTTACACGGACTGGGCGTGGATATGCTAAATACCTCACTTGCAGCCAAAAGGCATGCAAATGAGGTAGAGTAGCGATCCACGAAACAGAAAGCAGCCCATGTAAGAGCCGTTTTAGCTGCAGAAATGTACTCGGTTGACAACTGAGTACGTTTCTGCAAAAATCACAATGGAGCCATGTCAGCTCCAAATAAAGGGTGCATATGTGTCAGGCAATATGACAATGGCCAAATATGTGGCCATTGGCAAGGTACCCCAATGCAAATATGAGAAATAAATATTTTTTTTTTCGCGATCGGTGTTTAAACCTTAGCGCAGCCCCGCGCAAACGGGTTGCGCTGTATAAAACATAAAAATGAAGATTATAAACCCACAAATGTGGGTTTTATGCAATACATGGATTTACAATGCAGGGACCAGCAGACCAAAACAACATGGCCACCATTTAGTGGTTGCTAAGGGGGGAAGCTGAGTCTAAGACATGTAACTAAGCATTAGTAGGCAATCTGATGTAAATGAGGGTTAGGATACTGAATCCCACTGTCACATAGCAAATGAGCACATTCTGAGTAGTGTAAGAGATACATAAGGGGGAGGAATAGAGTAGGAGATAGGTGACATCACAGGGGGGAATGGTAGAAAGAAATGCAGTTCATTGGAGGTCAGTGTTACATGACAGATGTCAGACACAGATCATGGAAAGAGGAGTGCCACAAGATAAGCATGGGAAAGTCAAGAAATGGAAGGTGTACACTGTTACTTACACCAAAGTTTCTTGTTGGGCGTGCATGCGCACATGTGCACGCCATGAGGCATGGGTAGGACAGTGTGTGCACGTGTAAGGCAGACTGAGCATGTGGGAGCGTGTTGGTAGACTTGTAAGACTGTTTGCGCTAGTGTGCATGCATGTAGGGCAGACTGAGCATGTGGGAGCCTGTTGGCAGAGTTGTAACACTATTTGCGCTGGTGTGCGCGCGTTTTAACCCGAATAAGCAGATTCCGAACCGTGTAAGCATGTGTGCGCGCATGTAAGCCACTGTGAGCATGTTTTTGCTGGTATGCACGTTGCTCCCCCCTGAGGAAACAGAAAGGAAAAAGGAAGCAACAGAATTAGTAGGAAGCTAGCAGGGAATACTGCTGGAGCTAGCAGGTGAAAACAATTAGAAGTAGGCAATTACACAGGCAGATTAGTAGCTCAGCCAAGCACTTAAAACTCTGCAAACAGCAGTGCAGGATGTATCTCTCAAGAGACACTGCAAGACAGGAGTAAGCTATTAGAAGTGAAAACTGAAAAAGCTGAACTCAGAGTAGAAATGCTAGGGGCTGCCATAGCTGTCATAAGGAGACATAGGCAACTTGCTGAGGGTGGTGACAATGCAGATGGTGCCAGACAATGTACAATGAGGAGACGGAGAAGAGTGTACTAGCCCAGGGTCACCTACCACGGGTTACATGAGCTGGAGATAGTAGAGCGCTATAGAGTGGACAGAGACCTCCTGCAGCAAATTGTCGAGCTGTGCAGGCCACACCTCATACACAGAACCAACAGAAGGGAACCCATCCCAGTGGAAACCAAGGTATGTGTTGGCCTAAGAATACTAGCAACAGGTACCTTCCAGAGTCCAACTGGTGATATGATGGAGATATCATAGGCATCAGCCTCCAGGGTACTGCACCAGTTCCTGGATGCCATGTCAGCACATGTCGGTGATCATGTATATTTCCCCAATGCCTGTGAGGTATTGGCCAGCAATATGCATCTTTTCCAGCAAATAGCGGAATACCCTGAGGTAGTGGGTGCAATAGACTGCACGCATATACGCAGCAAAGCACCAGCCAGTGAGCGGGGTAGGGCCTACATTAACCGCAAGGGCTTCCCCTCCATCAACTGCCAGGTCATGTGTGATGCCCAGGGCATAATAATGAATGTGTGTGCTGGCTGCCCTGGGAGCTACCATGATTCCCATATCTGGCATTTGAAGCAGCTGAACCAGATATTTGCCAATGGGGACATCCCACACGGACACCTAGTGGGGGATGCAGGTTATGTACTGGAGCCATGGCTGATGACACCCATCACAAATGCACACACACACCTGAACAGGAATGCCATAATGAGGCACACGCACAAACAAGTAATGTAATAGAGCGTGTGTTTGGGCTGCTCAAGTCACGGTTCCGGTGTCTGGACACATCTGGTGGAGCCTTGCAGTACTCACCAACTACATGTACCCAAATTGTCATGGTATGTGCTATGCTACATAATATGATCTTGCGAAAACAGCTGCAGCAGGACCAGCATAGGGCCGGGCCAAACAGCCACCCACCATTGCCAAGGCCATCACAGGCAGAGCGTGATTCGGAAGAGGAACAACCTGAGCTTGCCCCAGTAGGCAGAAGGAGGCATGCCCAGTATGCCCTGGCCTTGGCAAAGAGGCAATGCATAGCACATACACTGGCTCAGTAGGAACCCTGGGAATGATACCCCTCTGTGATTCACTCATATAATAACATGGATGCCTAAAATGTTATAACCTGCTCTCAAACATGTACAGGGAGTGTAATATGTGCATCCGACAGAGGCAGCCCTGTAGCACCACCTGAGGCATGAATGCCATGTGTTAAGTAATGTAACACCATGTACTATATGCACACTTGAGGACCCTGACTAACATCCACTATCACCAAGCATGATGCCACAATATGACGATGGGATGATCAATTGCAATAATTGGCTGAAGTAATGCAGTTAGTCAAAGGGGAGACAATGTGTGCCAGCCTGGGATGACATGCTGAGCATGACATGATGCTCCACCTGCTAGGGGTGGCGTGCACCTATCAGTCCAGGCCTCATGGATACTGGCAAAGGCTGTCAGTACCCACAGTGTGCCCTGAATAGGTAAGGCTCAAAACACAAACCCACCTCCATAGGTACCACAAGGGATAAGAACCTAGATGTAATGCTATCCAATGCCAGAAGTCTAAACAGCAAGATGCATGCAGTGTAAATGCACCCAGTATGGAGAATGTTGATATCTGTCCTGTAACAGAAAACTGGGTCAAGGCTCACAACAGCACCCTAACACTACCAGGTTACACCTCATACTGTGCTGTACAGCCTCAAAACATGGAGCAAGCTACAAAAGGAGGGTGACTAGCAATAATTGTCAAGGATAACCACACCCCCATGTTGATACCACAACAAGAAGCAGCATGGACTAGCCATGGTCAAGTAACAGTGGCTAAAACTGCTTCCCAGTATATAGCCTGCTGCAGACTACCGTCCTAACACCAGGAACTGCACCTGGCCTATGTTGGAATACATAAATATATCAAGCCCCCCAAACCACATTATATTGGTTGACTGAAAATACCCAGACTACACTGGGAGCATTATACTAGCACCAACACTGTAGGAGAAAAGTTCCTAGAATCCATAATCCAAAATGCCCAGGAACAACGTACCACTCCCACAAGAGGGGTAAGCATACTGGATGTGATAATCTGCAACATGGGTACTGGATGGCAAGATGAGAAGTGTATCCCTCACTGGTAAGACCAGACCATAGAGTAATCACTCCGGATATACACATCCTGACCACAGTCCCTGGCCAGAAAACCACAGTGAAAAACATGTGTAAAGCATAAGTTGCACCCCTCCAAACTGATGTGGAATCCATTAAAGGCCCTGTGCAGGTGCAAAATATGGGACACACTGCAGAACCTGTTATACAGGTATTCCATGAACACAGCCAGGAGTGCTTGGATTATGCAATCACAAATAACAACAAGACACAATGCCATACAAGCAGGCATCTGGCATGCTGGACTCCAGCCATTACCAAACCATGCAAGAGAATGAGGAAACTACTACATGATAGAGCAAACATAAAAAGGGAAGTAATCACTGATCAGTAGTATGGCAATAAAATATGTCCACACATACAATCCACTAAGGCCAGCTACAACAAGTAGAATCTGTGAATCCTGAGGCAATGTTACACCTGCCCCAAGTACACAGACGACCCTCAACTCCCCCCAATAAATACAAATATATGTGAGAGATGCAACCATTTATCCTGAGGCTGAGCTCCCTCAACTCAGTACTGTCAAAACTAGTCAGTAGGAGAAGGTAACCACACACACCACAAACCCAGTCCCACATAGATCTATCACAACTGCAAACCAAACACATAAACACAGAAAAACATTCCCAGAGGCCCTAATTACAAACACACCACACCAACAGAGGCCTTCAAAGCAAACCCCCAAGCAACCACAACCTCCAAACATAGCATATGCAACACATAGTACACAAAGCTGGTGTGCCAAACAGTCACAGGCCAGAAGGAGAAACAACATGCCTGATACAGTTGTAATAGGTGACTCTATAGGCAGACACACTGCTGTCCCACTCACCAGACTGAACAAGGGAAAGGATACAGTAAGCTGCCTGTAGGCTGCTACAATACGCCACATAACACAAGTACGCAGGTCACCCCAAAGCAAGTAGAAATATGATGCAGTCATTGTCCATGCTGGTGTGAATGACCTGAGATGTACCTCCCTGGACTACATGAAAAGAGACATGGATGAGCTCTCTGAGTATGTACTCCAGGCCGGTATGACACTGGCTGTTTGCAGCATCCTACCCTCACCAAGAATGATGCCACAGTACAAACACAAAATGATCAGCCTTATCAGATGGCACAATTACAGCTGTTAGTCCAAGAGGATCTAATGTCTGTCTGCATGGGATGTCATGCATGACAAGCCATGCTGCTTTTCCAGGGATGGCTTGCACCTGTTACCCCTGGGCGTCTGGATATTGGATAAGGCTTTTTCCACCTCCATAGAGCCACACGTAGGCAAGGCTGAAAAGACTAACCCACCACCCTAGAAAACATAAGTGGTAAGAAACATAAGGGTAATGCTGACCAATGCCAGATGTGTAAACCACAATATGCATGCTCCTGAAGCCCTCCCCAGTATGGAGAACATCGATGTCTGTGCAGTGACAGAAACCTGCTGCAAGCCTACTGACAGCACACTAGGTTATACCTCATATCATGCATCATGGCCCTAAAACCTGGACCAAAACATAAAAGGAGGGGGAGTATCCATATGCAGCACAGACACCCATACATCCAGGTAACTGACAATGCACGAAACATCGGAGACCACCCATGTGCACCTATACGTAGTCAAAACTGCTGTACAGTCTGTAGCATGCTACAGACCACACTCTCACACACAGGAACCCCACCCAGACATCCTGAAGACACTGGACAGTATGAATGTCCCACCAAATACCAAACAAGGTACTCACAAATTACCACATAGGTGGTAAACCATTATGTATGGAAGGAGTAATCAGGGACCTAGGGACACAAGTGGAGAGTAACCTGTTATGTGACACTCACATTGCCAATATGGCTAGGAAGACTGTCTATATTGGACACCGTATCATGAAAGGATTCACATCTATGTCAACAGAGGTCATTGTGCCCCTGTACTGTTCTCTTATCAGACCCATAATCTAGTACAATGCCTCATTTGGGATGTACCTTACCTGACACCTGCAGCGGTTAGAAAGACCTCAAAGGTACCTCACCAAGAGGATAAAGGGTCTCAAATATATGTCATATGCTGCCTGGCTGTAGACACCCCAGCTGAATGCAGTCACATACTGCCTACACAGAGGCATTGTATGTCTGTTGTACAAGGCCATGTCCAACACAGGAGTAATGGACATGCTCCACCCCAGAAAAGTCAAAGCCATTGGAGCTGTGAGAGTGACAGATGTCAACCTCAACACATAATGAAATAGGATGTGCTGGAGGGACAGATACATATCCCAGAGGCTCCCCACACCCTGGAACAGGATCCCACACCATGTTAGGCAGAGCCCCTCACTGACACTCTTCAACAGGAATATTGCCAAGTGGATGGATGATCGTAGATGTACACAGGGGGTCTTCACTGTGTCACGTCCAGACAGAGGCACAGTAAAGTAAATCATACATGGCCATAATATTCACATAGCAAGGGGTGGCGAAAGACACACACACTCTGGCTAGGCTTACAAATGCCCTAGGGTGGATAGCCTAGTATGAACCTATGAACCTATGAAGATACAAATTGTACAGGACACTAAGGATAATCCCAAGGCTTACTCAACTGATGGTAGGAACCGTGTTGTGAATTCACAGATATGCTCTGAATCACACAAATATTACAAACAACATACCAAACACACACACATATTGCCAACATACAACCTGACTGGTGCAGTGCAACCCCCCCCCACGCAGAATGCAAAATATCTATCCCAGCAGACTGCTGGTCCCCTGACATTGCAGATGCTGAGGTAACAGCCAGCATCTACAAAGCAAAACACACAGCATGAAATGGTGTCCTGGGCTGAGTCCAACATGGACTCCAAGAAGAATGGAATGCCAAATCACACTACTGCTCAATGTCAGCCTTACCACAGGATATGTACCCAAAGAGCAGTGTACAACAACAGTGGTCCATCTCAACAAAGGTGTTGCCTGAATGGATACTGCAAACCACCACCCCAGAATCCTGACAAGCTTGGTCTGCACAGTTATGGAAAGGATCAGCATGTACCGCAGACATAAAGATATCGGGGACCAACTGACACTGGACCCTACCCAGTGTGGCTTTCTTAAGTGCAGATCCTGCCCCTAAACATGTTTGACCCATTTGAAACAGTCATTAAGGTCATTGATGAGGGCAATGTGGTCCACACAGTGTAGCTGTACCTTGCCAATGCTTCCATACAATACCCTACGTGTTCAGTATAGATATGCTCACCAGCTTAAATATAAACCCCTATGTCAGTAGAGGGGTTGCAAACCAGACCAAGGACAGAACTGACATGGTCAGACATGCTGCAGTCATGTCAGACTACAAACCAGATATGTGGCATCCCACAAGGCTTGGTCCTGGGACCTCCCTCGTTTGGTAGATATGTCCCATAGGTACAGGCCAACATGGAAGGACTGTGTCTGAACATGTATGCAGAGGACTACAAACTGCCCACCATATCTGACCCCCCAGCTGACACAAGCATCCCACAAAAGGGCCACATAGAAACAGACAACTGGTGCCATAGCCATGTCAGCAAGCTAATTGCAGAAAAGTGTATAGTCAACCCCCGTGGATATACAGTAAGTGCCCACCAATTACCACATAGATGGTAACCCATTATGTACCTAACATGTAATGAGAGACCTGGGGACACAAGGTATTGGACAAACATGTGGCTGTAGTGTTCACAGAAACATACCATATACCCACCTAATCATGAAGGTTGTCAGATCCAGATAAGGGGAGGCCATTGTGGCTCTGCAGTCATCCTTCATCAGCGTTACAATTGTCTACAATAGCCCCTGTGGGATGCACCTCAGCAGACACCTCCATCAACTGTAAAGTCCCCAAGAGTACCTCACCAGGAGTAGCAAAGAGCATGAACAGATGCCATGTGTTGCCTGATTAAACAAACTGCAGCTCCACATACTGCCATACTGCCCACCCAGAGGCAAGCTGTGCTTGATGTATAAAGCCATGTTCAAGCTGGAATCAATGAACATGCTGTACCTTGTACAATCTGAATGGCAGTGAGCTATGCACATGAGAGACCTGAACCCCAGCACTGACATACATAGGACAAGCTGTACTGCATGATCCATAACACAGAAGCCACCCCCCGCTCATGAGTAAAGTCCCAGTACAGGTTATCCATAGATTCACTCATCGATTCACCTCAAGAGGAATTGTTATGAGTGGATGGGTGATGGTAGGTTTACCCTGGGTATCACTGTTATGTCACAGGTAGACGGAGGCACAGTATACTAACCATGACATATGTTATGGTAAACTCCACTTACAATGTGTGTCGAAGGACAAACTCACTCTCTGACTAGCATTAGATATGGCCTAGAGCACATCGCTGTTTGCCAATGTACACCTATGTTGTGGTATACATGACCAATGTTGGACAAGCCTGGTAATAGTAGTTCATATCTGAAAATAATGCAACATGGTCAGATGTGCACAACTGGCCCCTAACCAGGCTGTTGTGCTCACTATGGAAATGTAAAGCAGTGATAGGACTAAAGCCCAGTATACTGTCCACCACAGTGAAAGTACTGAACCAGTACACTATACGGTACTACAGTGTTAGGTCAGTATGAAAGGATGTTGACAACTGTATGCAAAGTATCCCATGCAAACCCTGCAGGCACAGTATAATCCCTGTTGTGTTCACACACAAAGCAGTTGGACAGTAACTACACAACATGACACACAACACACAACCATAAACGGGAGATATTGTTGAAGTTCACACACATCCACAAATGTGGTGGGCTGCAGAGTTCAACATATGGAAAGCACACACTGGGCATGCTCGCACACTTTGATAAATGAGACATATGTCAGACAACATGCCATGGGAAGGCTGAACTGGGCATGCTCACACACTTAGGCCAAATCACAGTTTAGCAGTTGGCCACCCATATCTGGTATGTGTACGTGTTATTCCAGTAACCAACCACATTACAGCAATCTGCCCAGTGCACACAGTTAAATGACTACAGAGACATACGTGATATAGTGGATTCCTCCCATATGCAAATATCTTCCACAGATACACACGTTGTTCATACAAACAGGGAATGCTATGGCAATAAAGACCTGCAAACAGTCTATCAGCAACAAATAATGTGCATCTGACAATTAAACATATGGATGTAGAGGTCAAAACTAGGCTGTTTGCCCTAGGGAATGACAGCTTAGCCAGAGTGTGCTTGGCGTCTGCCTCCCCAGTACAGTAGACTACTGTGCCACTGTAAAGTAGGTCACATAAGGCATCGTGTGAGGCTAGTGTGCTGTGCCTCTGTCAAGCAGGGACACAGTGGAGATCCCAGGGATTGAATGTGCTAATCCACATCCATGTTGCTGGTGTGTGCTGGAAGAGGGTTGCTGAAGACCTCTAACAGTAAGTGGGCGTCAATAACAGACTGAGGGGAGCCATCTGCATTGTCTGGACAATTTCACTGTCAACACTGTGTCATGATGATTATGTGGGATTGAAGTGTCATGCTGGTACTGTTCAGAGATGTCCTCCCTCTGTGGGCTACAGCTCTGCAATGTATTAGCTCACTCTGTCTGTTGGACAGCTCATATATGGCTGGTGTACACCTGACAGGTGTCCTGTTGTGGAGCAGTCATGGGTATATTTGGGATAGCATGATAAATGCAAACTTTCCACATGCTCATAGAATGCAATTGTCAAGGATTATGCAGAGTGGCCAGTAAAGTCCCCCAGCATGGGTCCTTTGAAGTCTTCCACCCTAGTCTTCACAAGTGTAAAGTCTGCTTGTGATAAATACAGTTTGTTTGCAGTGACAACCTTGCCTGGGGGTGGGGATGGGCTATGGATGTCCAGGGAAAGGTGGGTATGGTCAGATATCAACAATGGTGGACTACCTCTGGTGTGGAACAGTGAGTACCCATGTTACAGATGGTCAGGTGCAATATGTATTCCCCCATGTGGCTGTGGTGAGTGGTTCTGCCATAGCACATGGACCCACAAATTGTAGTGTCTGTAGGGTAATGTTGTAGAGGCCTGATTAGTTCCCACACACAATATGCCTGTACCTGACGTTAACAACTGGAATGGTGTATGTGAACACCTGCATATCCTGGCACTGTTCCCAGGGAAGCAAAGTGTGTGTCCTGGATGTGGGAGGGGTGTTCTGGACTGGTTGTGTTGTGTGTCACAGGTCCTGTGGTCACGAAGCATGGTATAGAACATAACCTGCCAGTGCGATGTGCATATCTGACCCTGAAGTAGCTGGCTGCAAATGCATATATATGCTATCCCCCACCTGACAGGTAGTACTAGATGTACATACCTCTGTAGAAATAAAGATGTCAGCACCCTATAAATACTGCAGGTGCAGAACAGATACCTAGTAATTTGGATTGCGCGCTCGGCTAATGCATCTCTCTCTCAAGTGTCATAATATAGTTAGGTAGAGGTTTGAACCACGCAAATGCTCAGTGTGTGTGTGTGTGTGGGTGGGTGAGTGGGGTTGTTGTGTGTGTAAGTCTGTGTGAGGGGAATGTCCCTTTTGGCAACTAGGAGAACACACTACAGGATGCACATTCCCCTTTCTAATCACTGATGATGTCAGCACCCTATAAGTACAGCAGGAGAAGGGAAACCTCCCAGTAACGCGAAGAGCACGCTCTGCTAATGTGTCTGTCTCGAGTGTCATAACATAGTTAGGTAGGGATTTGAATCTTGCAAATGCCCAGTGTGTGTGAAGGGGGGTTAGTGTGTGTGCAAGTCTGTATGAAAGGAATGTCCCTTTTGGCAACTAGGAGAACACACTACAGGATGCACATTCCTCTTTCCAAACACTGATGATGTCAGCACCCTATAAGTACAGCCGGAGAAGGAAAACCTCCCAGTAATTTAAATAGCTTATTCTTCTAATGCGTTTCTTTCCAGTGTCATAACATAACTAGGTAGGGGTTTGAATCCTGCAAATGGCAAGTGTGGATGAGGGGAGTTTATGTGCTTGCAAGTCTGTATGAAAGATATGTGCTTTTTGGCAATTAGGAGAACACACTACATGATGAACATTACCCTTTCCAAACACTGATGATGTCTGCACCCTATAAGTACAGCCGGAGAAGGAAAACCTCCCAGTCATTCGAATAGCACGCTCTACTAATGCATCTTTCAAGTGTCATAACATAGCTAGGAAGGGGATTGAATCCTGCAAGTGTGGCTGAGGGGAGTTTGTGTGCTTGCAAGTCTGTATGAAAGATATGTGCCATTTCGGCAATTAGGAAAACACACTACATGATGAACATTACCCTTTCCAAACACTGATGATGTCAGCACCCTATAAGTACAGATGGAGAAGGGAAACCTCCTAGTAATTCAAATAGCGCGCTCTGCTAATGTGTCCTTTTCAAGTGTCATAACATAGTTAGGTAGGAGTTTGAATCCTGCAAGTGTGTGTGTTCGGATGAGGGGAGTTTGTGTGTGTGCAATTCTGTATGAAAAACATGTGCTTTTTGGCAATCAGGAGAACACACTACATGATGCACATTACCCTTTCCAAACACTGATGATGTCAGCACCCTATAAGTAAAGCCGGAGAAGAGGAAACTCCCAATAATCTGAATAGTGCACTTCGCTAATGTGTCTCTCTCACGTGTCATAACATAATTAGGTAGGGGTATGAATCCTACAAATGGCAAGTATGTGTGTGTGGGGGGGTAGTAGGGTGGGTGCAAGTGTGAGAAAACAGTTCCTTTTGGCAACTACTACAATACACCAGATGCTGCATATTCCCCCAGTAAACACAGGTGATGTCACCAATCTATCAGTACAGCCAAACAGGGCTAATTTTCCAGTAATGCCAATAGTGCGCTCCGCTACTGGGCCTATTACTACTGTCAGAGCACAGATAGGTATGTTTTGGAAACCCACAAATGCCACGTGTGCTTGTGTCACACAAAATGAAAATGTGTGGGTTGTTGTTCATAACAATGCATGACATTGCTTAAACCAACAATGGCAATGCACACATGATGTATGTGTGTGACACATACACATATATACCTGTGATCTTCAATAGTTACCATGTCTGATGTGCCTCAAGTGAATAGGTATCATCCTAACAGTGGGGGATACACATCTGGTCTGGGCCATATAGTCTACATGTAGTTGATGATCAGGTGCTGCATGTTCCCACCTATTGTGGGAGTGGTAACATGTTGTTCCACTGCAATTCAGTGACTACATGCTGGGAACCTTTCAGCTAGTGTGTTGTAGCTACAGTAATGCTCACACACAATGTTCGGCTGGATGCAGTCCAGCCATATAAAGACATCTCTAGAGACCGTCATATTCCCAATGTTGTTAGGGAGGACAGGTGGGTTTCCTGTTTATGGGAGGGTTGTGTTTACCAGGCTATGAACCAGAAGGCAGTCCAACACACTGTTAGCTGCACATGGATATGCCCTGATGCTTTGTGCTGTGCCAACAACCTGGAGGTGTGTGTATCTGTGGTGCCTTGAGATACCTCCCCCCTGTTCATGTGTGGTACATGTGTAGGGGATGACAGGCATGGTATGAGATATAACCTGGCAGTGATGGGTTGCACCTGTGAGCCGTGAATCAGGAATCTGTTACTGCACAGATATTGCAGTTTACTGTGCTGAGGACAGTGTCCAGTGCATGCATCTTGCGGTGTACACTGCTGGTGTTGTGTAGCATTACTGTTAGTGTCCTATCCCATGTGATACCAGTGGAGGTGGCTATGTAATCTGTGCCCTGCAGCAAAAGGCACTATGTGTGTATCAAGGGGCTTTGCCAATATACAATGGCCCATGGGTGACACATGTAAGCTGCCCCTCACAAATCATTGTGGCTTCCCTAGCATGTAAGCACATGCTGACAGCCATTGGATACCCTATGAATGACATTGGAGATTGAGCAGAATGTAGACATAGAACACCCTTCCTACATATTGTGGTAGCATACCTGGTGAGGGTATGATGGCAACCAAGGTCAGGGTCATACCAGCCTGTGCCACATGCTGAGAGTGCCCTTCTATGTTCCCTATCATGTAGTCCAGGGAGGTACATCTCAGGTCATCCATAGTGGCATGGACAATGACTGAGTCATATCTGTCCATGCCTCTGAATGACCTGTATGCATGTGTTATTTGGTGGACCATAGTGCCCCACGGGCATATCACTGTGACCTTCACCATGTAGAGCCTGTTGAGCTGGACCCCACTGCACCGGCCAAGAGAGGTACCTGACACATCTGTAGCAGGTGTGTTGTGTAGCCCTACAGGCTGTGAGTGTGTGGCACACGGGATGTGTGTGCCATGTGTGACATGTGCTCTGTTCCGACTTAACGTATGCCTGTGTGCCAGCTGCGGAGGTGTGTGATGCTTAGGCAGGATGCTATTCTGAGGCTCCAAGTATGCCCCAGTGTATTCAGATTGCTGTCAGTGCAGGTCTATGTCAGACTGGTATTGTAGTCACTGTAGTATGTCATGCCACCTGACAGGGTATGGCAGTACTGGGTTCAGAGTGCTCAGTCCCCAGATTGGCTATGTGGTTGCATCTCACACATGTGTTGTACGTTCCTGGCCAGGGGAGAGGGTTGACTGCATACATGTGGCAGCTGTGACATTGCCACATGACTCACATATACCACAACTGGACCTTAGAGGTGATTCACCGGTTACCTTTGCACATGTTACCATAGTAGTGTGATTACCATCATGATTACCAACACATAGGGCCAATGGGGAACAACATACTGAAGGTGAGTATGTGTGGGTGTACTGCTACTGATTTCATAGTGCTGGCATTTATGACTGCACATGTGGGTAAATGCCAGATAAGTCATATGCAATGTGTCACAGGCAACGTACATGCGAACAGGACAGACAGTGACATTCTGTCAAGTGGAAAATTGACATACATATAGTACGCTCTGCAGATGTCACTAGGAATCCACAGAAGCTCTGTAAATCTGCATTGCAGGAAGAATCAGTGTTCCAGGGAACCTCAAGCAAACATGCATGCAAACAAAGCTACAGTAAGCAGGGCTGGAAGTAGTCCATTGTACAACAAAGAAGGGGTACCACTTCCAGTAGGTAACAGTGCAAATATGCAGGCATTATAAACATGTACCCAGGGATGCACAGCTCAGATGTCCATGGTAAAACTGATATTATTTAATATTTAATTTAATTAGGTTCATAGATTCATAGGTTCATACTAGGCTATCTGCCCTAGGGCATTTATAAGCCTAGCCAGAGTGTGTATGGCTTTCGCCACCCATATTAAATTAATTTTGCTATGCCCTTTTTCAAGGTTAGTATAATGTGCCTCTGTCTAACAGTGACACAGAAGTGATACCCGGGGTAAACCTATGATCTCCGATCCACTCATCAAGATTACTCTTGAAGAGAGTCAATGAGGGACTCTGCCTAACCTGGACTGGGATTTTATTCCAGAGTGAAGGGAGCCTCTGGGTTATGAATTTAAATTAAATTGGTACTGCACACACATCAACATGCGCAAACATCCACATTGCATAGTCGTTGTGGGCAACATGCCACCATTAGTGTACATGTCCATTATTGCGTATCACTACTTGCATTACCTTCTCCCCTGTGCTACCTATGTATGTGGCTATCTGTTGACATCCTTACCACCGGTATGCAATAATGTGCAGCTGTTACACTATGGTACTTACTATGGGTGTAGATAACATCTCAGGACAGTCATACAGTTACTGCATCAGGCATGCTGGGATATACACACAATCATATCAGCACAGCGTACTGTTACCAACATGATACTAGTAATACACTTCTATGTAGTCACCCTGTGCATCAGCAACATGTTAACCTGTTCCTGCACTGATGTTGGAGATTGCAGGAGGTGGCACAGTTTCATCATATGCACAGGGTGTGAACTAGGTATGCCTGAGTCTGCCACTGATACCACCAATTGACATGTATGTGTATGTGTGTTGGTGAGGGACAGCAGTACAGGGTGGGGCACTGTTGATGCAGTGTGTGCATGTATGTGGGAGCCCTAGGTGTTAACATTTCGCATGTGTGTATGCATGCACACAGTTCCACCTCATGGCTGCCATATACTGGAGTTTGTGGACAGCCACAGACTGCACCTGGCAAGTCATACAGATCAGTGTCTGTGGCCAAGGACACGGTACCTGTGCCTGGCAGGGGTGCAACAGACCGTATCCGGTACTAAGGCAGACTGGGTACTGTCATCAGAAGCGGGTGTTCATTGACTGGACACAGGTCCCTGTTGGGACTGTCCAGAGCCACGTGCACATGGTCTCCTGGGGTGGTCTGATGACAGCACAGACCCAGCATTGCAGGGGCTGCTGCTGGCACTATGGGGGCGTCCGCGTGCCTGTTGTTGTCTGCACCCGACTGCCAGCTACTGCTGTTGCTGGCATACGGCCACATCGATGCCGCAACCACCCACCATTGCCCTGGCTCATGGACATGTAGTTGTGGAACTGCTGTAATATGTCCCCACAACGTCTATCTATGACATCGGTGAAATTACGGATAGCATCCACGATGTCACACATACTGTCAGTCATGGATGTGCGACATGCTCTCAGCTCCCTCAGACCCTGTCTGGTGTACCTTTCCATACGTGACTGTGCCTGCATGACAGCCCAAAACATAGCTGAGGTTGACAGACCTCTTTGGGCACGTGTGCCAGAGGCAGTATGCCCACGGATGCTCCCACGTGAACCCATGGGCAACTGTCTGTGTGGTACCATCTCAGGACCCTGCACATGGCTGCTGTGTGGGGAAGCATGTGTCACAGATACCACATTACCCTGGTCAATGCCCACTGAATCCTGTCCATCACCTAGGGACATTGGTGACATAGGATGTACTGGCAGGATGACTGTGCGCAATGATGGGGTTGACAGCTGTGTACTGTCAATTGGCTGACCAATGATGGACCCTGACACACCTTCCTGTGCCATTACACAGATATCATCATTATCAGTACCTGTGGCACCAGATTCAGGTTCTCTGCTGCAGGACACCAGAGCAGCACCAGAACCTGTGGGAGGAAGACAGGAAACACAGTTTACAATGTCTACACAATGTTGCCAGTGATGCACACATGCACACATGCACACATGCACACGTGGACACATGCACACATGCACACATGCACACCCCGCAGTATACACACAGAGCACTACTGAGGTACACTATTATTACTAGCACTATCAGGACTATTATAGGTATTGTTAAAACACACTCACCAGCATGGCTGGGCTGCCTTGCTGTAACACCGGAGGGACCTGCAGAAATGAGGGGATTAGTGTCAGTGGGCACAACTGTGCCATTGATACTGCGTATGATACAGTTCAGTAGTACAACAGTTGTCTTTCACATGTCAGCTGCTGATATTGGCAATATCACACCTGCACAATTACATACTATGTTGACAGCTACATACCAAGGACATACCTTACACATGCATAATGTAACAGTGTACAGAACAGTCAAGTGTACCTATGGCATATTACCTGCATGCTCCATGTCGTGTTGCTGTGTGGCTCCAGCCTCCATCATAATGCAGGTGTGTTGCTGTTGATGTTCCTGGGCTGGAGCCACAACACTTAGGAGTAGCTCCTCCAGTCTGGTGAGGGGGGTGTGTGGCCACCCCACCTCCTGTGGCGACCTGTTGCCTGTGTATATCCCATGCACGCTGATGGACATTTCCGATTAAATCACTGCAGTGATGTCATACCTGCTCATATGTCCTATTATGCATGCCAATGTTATTTACCCTACGGACAAGGTCTTGCCACAGTGCAGCCCTCTCCTGCTGATTCTGGCTGGTGCGGGAAAACAGTATGTCATAATCCCGCACCAGGCTCTGGTGTATCTCTTCATCTTCTGCAGCAGAGTAGGCAGTATTTCACTGATGCGCCATGTCCCTGAAAGAGAACACAAACAGGATATCAGCAAACTATGTCAGCAAAATATGGCACACATACTATACATGATACTCAACTGTAGTGATATACTACTACTCCCATATTTCGCACGTGTGTGTCTCTTGGTGGATACACATGTACATGGCCAGATATCAGTGCTCAGCCGACACCTGTGCAACACTACCTGCCACATTCCATACAACATAGTACCAAGCCCCATCAGGCAGCACACTGAGACAAGTCCAATGCACCACCTCACTCTAGGGGTTCATAACAAGGTACTGTATGTGGAACGTCATCCACTAGTGTGATCTGGACACAAAATAATCGGCCTGGATATAAATATCCCACCACCACCACCAGCACAGTAGACTACTTTGAAATATATGTGAATAGACAGATCTTCACTTGTTAGGACTGAGATGGTATCCATGCAGCCCACTGGGCCAGTGGAAGCCACAACCCACAATGCTGACCCCTTTGCAAATGCTTCCCATGGACATCCCCAAGAATGCATGGAACATGCACACACAATTCTAACCCAGACCCTATGCACAAAGGTTAAGCATCCTGTCTGGTGGACCCCAGCCAAAGACAAATTGTATAATGATAGAAGGAGGCTACTGCAGGACAGAGCAGAATCACATAAAGGGAAGGCATCTGTGGTCGGCACTAGTAATAAACTAAGTTCTCTCATAACAACATCCAAGGCGAACTCTGAGAGAGACATGGCCAAGGACACTAAAGATAACCACAAGGCCTTCTTCAGTTTTGTTAGAAACATGGACCAAAAGCCTCAGATATGTTCAGAGTTAGTACACAACTACATAAAATTCACTGCACCCACAGATATTGGCAACATTCTGGCAGACAGGTTCAGTGCAAATATCCCCCCTCCCTCTGCCCCAAAAGAAGACATACTTATCACAGCTGAATGTAACCTCCCTGTCATCTCAGATGTCCAGGTGAGGGCCACCCTCAGCAAAGCACACAGCATCAATGTGACCTGCTGGTATCCCTGGATGTGTGCTACGTGAACTCCTAGAGGAGCTACAACCGCATGTAAAAACTGATATTTAACCTTAGCCTTACTACGGGATATGTACCTGAACCCTGGCATACAGCAACAGTGGTCCCACTCCACAAAAGAGGCACCTCTACTGACCCTGGGAACTACCGCCCCATAAGCTTAACCAGCCTGGCCTGCAAAGCTATGGAAAGATTAATTATGGGACTCATATCCAGCGATATTGGGGACATACAGACACTTGATCCCACCCAGTTTGGCTTTGTGAAGGTCTGATCCTGCCTTTTGAACCTGGTTTACTTTTTCAAAACAGTCACTACAGCCATTGATGAGGACAAAGCAGTCCATACAGCCTACCTGGACTTGACTAAGGCCTTCAACACAATACTCCACTCAGGCATCATAGACAAGCTCATCAGCTTAAATGTTAATGCATATGTCACATGATGGGTTAAAGTCAACATTGCAGGAGCCATGTCAGACTCAAAGCCAGTCACAAGTAGTATCCCACAGGGCTCTGTCCTAGGACCCCACTTGTATGGCATTTACCTCTCAGCTGTGAAAGCAAACATGGGCAGGTTGTGGATGACAAAGTTCCCAGATGACTGCAAACTAGGCACCATAGTCGATACACCAGCTGGCACACACATCCTACAGACAGACCTTACTGAAATGGACAACTGGTGCCAGAATCATGGCCTAACGCTGAATGGCATGAAATGTATAGTCATTACCTTTGGGTAAAATCACGTACACACAACTTATCACATAGACATACATATAGATACAGACCAATAACACATATGGAGGGTTCACAGTATGTAGACTATTAAATTGTTACTTTACATTACCTGTGTTTGTCATAGCTGGTTGCGTTACCATTAGCATAGGTTCCTGCTGCTGCTAGCCCAGCTTGATACTGTCACTGATGACAGTTTCAACTTAATTTTTCTTAAGTGTAGTTTTTGTTTGTGTTTTTATTTCCTTTTTTTCTTTCATTTTCTCTCTCTCTCTCTCTCTCTCTCTCTCTGCCTCCAGACGGTGCAATGAAAGTATTGCATGCGTGGTCTGGGAGTACAGGATGCTTTTGTAGTTATCTGCATATGCCCATGTGATGGCCTCTGCACCACTTGTTAGCCAGCATTTGCTGATTGCATGCAGCCAGTTGTGTATTGATTGCAGTTCTCACTGTGATTTCAGGACAGTGCTATAAAAGGGTATGTGAGATAGGCGTTGCCCTTTCAGATTGTAAGGGCGGGGACCATGCTGGTACGCTGTGGACACTGTTCTGTGAGTGTAAAGGTTAGTATCTCTCTCATAATTCAGGCTGTGTTGTAGATTAACATTTCTCCATTCATCTCTCCTGTTTCCTGTACTGTGTGTGTATGTACACTGACACCTACAACTATATACATATATATATATATATATATATATATATATATATATATATATATATTTATCTGTATATAATAACTGACATTATTACCTACTAGCTACCAACTAGCATGGCTGTTTCTGTTCACACACTACTATTATAGAAATCCACTAGATTTGACAGTAAATATACATGACATGCTTTGTGTACTACACATCCTATATTCCCTTTACATTCATTCCTACTATTACATGATATATTTATTGTAGCACAATGTTCTTATATAACAGTCATGGCTTAGTGGTAAGTTATGCAGACTACTGTTTCCAAGGTCCTGGGTTCCGGAATAACAGTGGGATTTTACTTTGCTTTTGAACTGAATACAGGACCTGTCATTCAGAGTGACTAAGGCACTTTTAAGCAGTTGTAACCGGGTTAGTGCTGGTTTGCGTGGAGCTCCCACATGCGCACTGGCATTCAGCTCTGCACACACCTGCTTACAACCGCTTAAAAGTGCTTACTCGTGCGCACACCCACGCTATTTTGTTTGAAAGAAATGAAAATGGGGAGACAGGAAAGTGGTGAAAAAGGGGTCACAAAGAGGGTAAGACAGTACGGGAACAAGCTTGGGTTTTGCAGGAGGGATGTAGGTAAGGCCCATGGCTGCCCATTTCTTCATCAGCAACAGCTGTGCATATGTTTGTAATTTGATGTGACATTTGATACCTTCCACCCCTGAGAGAGGTGTAAGGACAACAATAATACTTGTAGTACAGCCAATTGTAATTGACAGTTTCCAAGTCCAGCAGACATGTGTGCGAAATGGGCAGCTATGTATGGGGCGTCATTTTTTTGTGGGTACAGAGTGCCCTTTTTTTTTTTTTTTTCAGGTGAGAGTGGTATGTCAGGTAAAGGAAGTCGGTATAGCTGGGGAGGTAGGTTGGATAGGTCAACAGACAAGACAAACAAGACGCATACAGGGGTGGTGTATGACACGTGTGGGGGGGTTACACAATTGACGTGGACAGATGTTTGGATATCCAGAGCTCATGAGCCCACAGATGGCAACAGTGGAACTGATATCCCCACCCATGGGCAGTTGCCACTGTACCTTCACTGCCCAGGATGGGGCTGTGCTGGGGGCTGTGTAGGCTGGGCAACAGGCAAGCCCGTAAGTTGTGCCACCTGTGCCTCAAGCTGGCATAGGGGCCCAAGAACAGATTCCTGGATCTCCCTATGCACCACAGTCCGGACGCTACGGAGGGTGAGTGGTGGTTGTCCTCTGGCTACACTTGCAGAGGGGAGACGAGCCCCATCCCCTGCAGCGCTTCCACCCGCAGGTGGCACAGGGCCACAGGAGGAGGGTCTGGACTGGGCACTACTGCCAGGTGCACTTGCCAGCTGAGGTGGGAGAGTTGGGTCCGCTGGAACCCGCCTTCCCTGTCGTCCTATGTTTTGCATTATGTCATGACAGTTTGGGTTAGTAACATACAATACCATTCGCAATTAGTTGTAACAGCATGCATTAGTATTCCCATTAACCAAACACCCAGATATTCACACCATTGAACAGCGAGCATAACACATGCATAATTTGAACAGCAATACACAGTCCAACAACATGCAGGGTTGATTGATGGCAACAAGCCATCAGGTTTGGATGTATGAACAGGGCAGATGCATCAACGTACATGCAAATATGTATGACCCAACAGGACAAATGTCCAGGGGTGTTAATTGTGATTGCACTTACCAATTTCATGTGGAATGGATTATATGTGGTTATAGGGTAGGGTGAAGAAAATATAATTAACACCTTCAAATACCAATACATATGCTGTACATTTCTAATAGCTGCAGATATATACACACTACAGTTCTACCTACAGTTTCCTATGTGATAACTACTTCAAGTTGGTGATAGGACTGCTACTGCTACATCAATATACATTTTATTGTTATTCATAAAAGTTCATATCTGGCTTTGTTCAGCTACATCATCATGCTACATTTGCTTTATATAGCTATAGACAACTGTGGATGTTTGGTATTTCAGACAATCATACTATCTGCATATTGCAGACTGATTTTTTTTTCGCTTTTTTTCGCTTTTTATTTTTAGGGGTTAAGCTAAAATTTTTAATGCTACTTAAAAAACCCCTTTTAACCTGTTACTTCACAAATTGTACACCTACCTTTTGAATTTCAATTTTTATATTTTTTCGTTACGGGGGGGCCCCCGGGGGACCCAGTTGTGGTCTTTTCAAGGCCCTCCTGAATTAAAAAGAAATTTAAACCTTTCCCCAAATACACTATTTTAAATTTTCTTAATCTAAAAAAATGAAACCATATTTTCATTTGGGGGCCCCTGGTCCAAATTTAGTTGGTCCTTTAGCCCTTTGGCCGAGGGGTGGGGTAAGCCCTTGGAAACCCTGGGCACTGGTGAATAAACCAACCCCCCCCGCCCTTTTCCCCCCAAAACCCCCCCGGGGTTGGGCCTATTTTTTAAAAAGGGGCCAAACCCTTAATCTGGCCCCCCAATGCCCCCCCGTCCAAAATACCCTCCCACTTGTTCTCTGCAATTAGTTCACAATTTATGCTTTACCCCCCCGGGGGGGTTTAAATTTTGGGTTTTCCCTTATTTGATTCCTTTTGGAAGAAGCTTACAAAATTTTTTGCACCCCTTTTTATTTTTCCCTTTAAATTTTTTTAACGATTTTAAGAACTGTCATGGCTTTGGCGTCCTTGCTTTCTTTTTGGGTTCCCTCCATTTTTTATTTTAGTTTTAGAAGGCGGGGGTTCTTTAAACTTTTGCAGTTGAACGTTCCCCTGGGCTTGTTCCCGGGGGTGAAAGCTTAGGGTTTACATTCATTTCTGTGCTAAATTTATTACTCAGGGGGGGGTTTGGTGTTAAAAGGCCCCTCAATTTTTGTGAAAAACCTTGCCACCTCATTTTTCCCTTTAAAATGCTCCCTAAAGCCCAAATTGAAACTTGCCACTTGGGCACAGGCTTTTTTATTATTTTAAATTTTCTTAAAATAAATCCCTTTTTTAAAACTAAAAAAATTTTAAACATTTTGGGGACGTTTTTTTTTCCAAAAAAAAAATTTGGGGGGCCAACCAATCCTTTTGCTGAGCTTTTCCTATTTTTTTGGCATTTCATAATTTTTAATTTTCCATTCTCTAACTTGCGAGCTACGGGATCCGAAAAAAGGTCAGGGAAAATTTTTAAAAAAAAAAAATAAACTTTTTATCAATTTTCCCTTTTTTTAAAACTGAAACCTGGGGTTTTGGGGTTTCCTGGGGGAAAATATTTTCCCAAATTTTTTAAAAAAGGAATTTTTTATTTTTAAACTTTTTTTCTTTTTTTCAAAGGCATTTTTTATGTTTTTGCACTTTTTACTGTTTTTTTTAAATTTGCCAAAAAAAAAAACCAAAATTTTTGAATTAAAAATTAAAGTTTTTCCCCTGAAAAAAAATTGAAAAAAAAAAATTTTTTTCCCCCAATTTTAAAAAAATTTTCCCAAACTGTTTTTTTTTTTTTTTCCTTTTTTTTTGGGGGAAGTTTTTATTTAAGGTTTCACTGGTTTGCCTTAAAAAGACGTTTTGGATTTTTTTTGCTTTTCCCTGTTAAAGTTTTATTTGTTCCCATTTAAAAAAACAAGGGCCCATTTAAATTTTCCTTAAATACCCCGTTAAAAATTTTTACCCTTTAAACAAAAATTTTTCCCTATTATTTTAAATTGCCAAAATTTTTTTTTTCCACCAAGATATCCCCAAAAAAAACATTTTTCCCCTTTTTTTTAAAGTTTTTGCTATTTTCCATTAGGATCTTCACCCCCCTTTGCTACGGTGAACCTGAAATTTAAAAAAAATTTTATTTAAAATTCCCCCCCCAAAAACACAAATTTTTAAAATGTTTTTAAAACTCTTAAAAAAGGGGCGGAAGCCAACAGGAGGTGGTTCACCATAAACCCCAGCTAAAGAATAAAACCCCAAACTTTTCCCAAAGAATCGGGCCGATCAAAACCCCAAAACAGAACCCCGGGCCCCCCAAACAAAATGAAAATAGCCCTACAGTCATGCCCCAAAACAGTTAACAAAAAAACTTCATTGGGACCCCTTCAGCAACCGCCCCCAAACTAGAAGGGAGAATACTAAGCTCCTTTTAGAATAAAAAACCCAAAGACTGGCCCCAAAGGGGTAAAATCTCAGTCATTTCCCCCTTTCCCAAAACCCTGACTACAAAAAGGAAATTTTTTTTTCCCAGGATTTGACCCTGACCTTGGCTACCTCCTTCACCAAAGTGAAGAAAATTTTTAATTTAAAAGGGTTTAAATTGGTTCTTAAAGGGGATCAAGTTGCTGCCTATGCATGCTGGAAAAGTGGGGGATGTATGGATTCCAGATATTGGCAAAGGCTCTGCCACCCCATAGTGCCTTTTTAGGCAAGGCTCAAATTCTAAACCTACCTCCCTAGAACACAAAAAAGGAAAAAAACTTAGGGTAATGCTGCTCAATGCCAGAAGTCTCAATCTCAAAATGCACGCACTCGAGGCCCTTCTCAGTATGGAGAACATCGATGTCTGTGCTGTGTCAGAAACCTGGTTCAAGGCTCCTGAGAGCACCCCAGCACTATCAGGTTTTACCTCATATCATGCGTTCCAGCCCCAAAATCCGGACAATACCAAGAAAGGAGGGGGGTATCCATATTCATTAAGGGCACCCACACCTCAAGATTGGTGGCAACACACGATGCATCGGAGACCATCCAGGTGCAATTAACCATAGGCAAGACTGCTCTGCAAATTGTAGCATGTTACAGGCCACCCTCACAAACTCAGGAACCTCACATGGCTTTCCTGAAAACACTGGAGGGAATAAATGTATCTCCAAACACCATCATACTAGGTGACTTCAATTACTCTAATATAGACTGGGAACACTACCCAACCCCAAACTACTTAGCGCAAAAGTTCCTGGAATTCATAAACTCAAATGCCATGGAACAACTAGTCACCATCCCCACAAGAGGAGAAAAACATACTTGATCTCATCATCACGAACATGGGAGCACAATGTTCAACACCAGAAGTATACCCCTCACTGGTGAGATCAGATCACAAACTAATCTCGCTGGAGGTGCTCATCCCACCCCCTCCTGAAATAAAAAAGACCACAGTAAAGAACTTCTCGAAAGCTGACTTCACACTTCTAAAGACTAGTGTTGTCTCCTTTAAGGCCCCCGAGCTGGTAGAAAACAGTACTCAAGCCGCTGAATCACTTACAAATGCCTTCTACCAGCACCTGCAGGACTGCATGGATAAGGCAATCCCAAGCAAAACAAAGACTCTTGTACCAAAGGCAAGCGTCGGTCTGGTGGACCCCAGCCATAAACAAACTCTACAACAAAAGGAGGAAGCTACTACAAGGTAGAGCAAAATCCTTAAAAGGTAAGACACCTTTGATCACTATAAGTAAAAAACTAAGAGCTCTCATAAAATCATCCAAAAGCAATTTGAGAGAAAAATAGCTAAAGACTCAAAAAGACAATCATAAGGCCTTCTTTAGCTATATTAGAAACCTGGGAGGAAACTCCCAGATATGCTCAGAATTAGTTCAAAATGATGTGAAGATTACTGATCCTACAGACATTGCCAACATACTGGCTGACAGGTTCAGTGCTAACTTCTCCACCCCTCCCCCAAAAAAGGAGAGATATCTATACCAAACGATTGCAGCCCCCCAAACATCTCTAACGCCCAAGTGAGAACTGCTCTCTCCAAGGCAAAAAACACAGCATCCATGGGATCTGATGGTGTCCCCGGCTGTGTGCTCCATGCACTCAGCGAGGAATTAAACCCACAGTTAGGACAGCTGTTTAATCATAGTCTCACCTCTGGATACGCATTCCAGGGAGTGGCATTGCACACTGTGGTCCCACTTCACAAAGGCGGTGCCTCCACCGACCCTGGAAATTACTGGCCCATTAGCTTGACAAGCCTTATCTGCAAAGCCATGGAGAGGATCATAATGGATCTCATAAATAAAGACATAGGGAATTTGCAGACTTTGGATCCAACCCAGTTTGGCTTTGTCAAAGGCAGATCATGCCTTTTAAACTTGGTTGACTTTTTCGAAACAGTCACCAAGGCCATTGATGAGGGAAAAGCAGTCCATACAGCCTACCTCGATCTGGCAAAGGCCTTCGATACAATACCCCACTCGGGTATCATTGAAAAACTCATCAGCTTAAATGTTAACCCATACATCACAAGATGGGTTGCAAACTGGCTGAGTGACAGAACCCACAGGGTCAGAGTTGCTGGCGCCATGTCAGACTCAAAGCCTGTCACAAGTGGTGTCCCACAGGGCTCAGTCCTGGCCCACTCTTGTTAGGCATGAACTTTTCTGAAGTACAAGCAAACAGAGGAGGGATATGGCAGACAAAGTTTGCAGATGACTGCAAACTGGGTGCCGTAGTCGAAAACACATCTGACATAGATATCCTTCAGAAGGGTCTCACAGAAATGGATAACTGGTGCCAGAGCCATGGCCTAAAGTTAAATGCCAAAAAATGCATAGTCATACCCTTCGAAAAACAAGGTTACCCCTAGCTACCATATAGGTGGCAATCCACTGAGCACAGAAGAAGTTATCAGGGACCTGGGGACCCAGGTTGACAGCAGCCTGTCATTCGACACCCATGTTGCTAAAGTAGTTAGGAAGACCTTCTACATTGCCCACCTTATCATGAAGGGATTCACATCTAGATCAAGGGAGGTCATAGTCTCCCCTATACTCATCACTCATCAGACCAATGATTGAGTACAATGCCCCATTCGGAATGTATCTGACCCGACACTTGCAGCAGCTGGAGAGGCCACAAAAGTTCCTCACCAAAAGGATAAAGGGTCTCAAAAATCTGTCCTATGCTGCCCGACTGAAAGAACTCCAGCTCTATTCAGTCGCTTACCACTTGCTCAGAGGTGACCTGTGCCTGACATACAAGGCCATGTCAAACCCTGATTTGATGAACATGCTTCACCTCAAAAAATCTAGATCCATCAGAGCCACAAGGGCGGGAGACTTAAACCTCGACACGGCTATTAATAGGACGTGCTGGAGGGATAGATTCATCACCCAAAAACTCCCTATGCTGTTGAACAAAATCCCGGTATATGTGAGGCAGAGCACCTCGCTGGCCTTGTTCAAGAGAAATCTTGACCAATGGATGGGAGATCGCAGATATACCCCAGGGATTACCTCAGTGTCACTGCTCGACAGAGGCACTGCAAAATAATGGGCATAGTTCCCCAAACTAAAGGGGTGGCGTAAGCCACAAAACTATGGGCTAGGCTTGTAAATGCCCTCGGGCAGATAGCCTAGTATGAACCTATGAACCTATGAACCTATTTATATAATTTTATGTTCATAGTCTGTGGAGGCATGTGTTGTGTTGTGTTTATTCACATTTCCATGTACTCTGTCGTGGGGGTTTACTTTGGGCACTTTTACTCTTCTGGGGGCATGTCCGCTTGCAGGGCTCAGCCTACGGACACGCCCCCTACTGTCTTCCATGGACCGTGCAGTTAGTTTTGGTGTGATTCAGCATGCCCTCATGCATATGCTTGACATGCTGACGCCACATAATCATGACCGCAGCCTCCGCAAGCCTTGTATCTCTTACACGGAGGCTTCGTGAATCCTGCCCCTTGTATAAATTAATCATAAAACCGTATCAATGACTGAAATTAGTCATAAAATACAACTAAACCCCACCCATTAACTAGCGACTAATATTAGAAAATTAAATTAACTAAAGCATAGCTATTATTGTACTAAAATGTACAATGTATATTTAGCATTTCCTATGCAGCAAATCATTTCTTTTCCCCTATAAAATACTGTCATGAACAAAAGTAAACTAAAAGAGAATTCATGATGCAATGTCACTTATGAACTAAACTTTGACTCTAAAGTATGCAATAAGTGTATTATAAGTTTATAACATATAATTTGCAATGTTTAAAGAAAGAACAAACAATATTAAATTACCTTTAGCATATATTTTTAGTTTTAGTTGATACTTTGAGAGAGGTAGTGAAAGGGATACTTTTTGAGTCAGTTCTTTGCTTCTTTTTTTTTAAATCAATCCAATTATTTTTTTTCCGGAGATCTTTTCAGTGATGTAGTTAAAGCCCAGTCCATTTCCTCTGGGACTGTAACTATATTATTGTTAAGGTTACTGCTTCTTCAATGTCGCTAAACATTTTTATTTCATTTGAAGTAAAAATCCTTATTTTTGCAGGGTATGCCAGTTGTGCCTTTATTTTATTCTGTTTAAGTAATTTTACAAGTGGCCAGGCTTTCTTTCTCATTTCCAAAACTCTAGAGGAAAAATCATTGTCAAATCTAATTATATTTTGCTTGTATTTCAGTGGGGATCTTCTCCAGGCACATTTAAGGACAAGTTCTTTATCAAGATAAGAGAGAAATTTAACCACTACTGACCTGGGAGTGGATGATGGTGATAAAGGAATAGGTTTCCCAATGGCTCTATGAGCTCTTTCTATACCATAAGAGAATCCTTCTTTTAGATCTAGGATTTTGGGTAACCATGAATCAAGAAAGGAAATAATATCATCTCCTTCAGATTTTTCTGGTAAACCAAAAATTCTCACATTAGTCCTCCTTTCTCTATTTTCCACGTCATCCAACTTGGTGATAAGCCATTTATTTTGCTGCTGAAGGACATCTCCCTGGATTACTTCCTCTTTGAGCCTTCCATCTATATCAGATAAAGACTCTTCAATGCTTAATATTTTAGTTTGATGCTGTTGAAGTAACTCTTTAAATGATTCAGTTTGTTTATGACAGCTTTCTCTCAAGTTTTCTAAGTTGTTATTGAAGCTGTCTATTTTAATAGATAATCCTTGTAAAGTAGAAGACATCAACTGAATTTCTTTCTTCAAAGTAAATTCTGCATGTGAGTTCTTTGATCTACTCATCTTCGGTGAGCAGTTTTAAACTACAGATATTTCTGACAAGAATTTTTTTAAGAATATATTCCAAACTCGATATAATGATAGCATAAATGTTAAAGAACAATAGTTAACTGTTTTTTCTGTGAAAAAAAAAACGATTATTTCCTGTTATTTGAAGTATTTTTGAGGAGCTCTAAAAAAGTGCTGCTTTCAGAGTGCCATCCAGGCTCTGCCCCCATCCAACTATTAATGAATGCAGTCTTCCATTAATTTTTATATAATCCAGCTGCTATCTTCTGAATTTTACTAGTGATGTCATACTTTTCCAACCTATCCAGTGGTCCCCCATGAGCTACTGAACCAAAAGCTTTTTCTACACCACAAGCCAATACATTTCTTTCTTCCTGCCTACTAACGAATGGTCTGTCACTTCTCTCACAAAATTAACATAGCTCTTATTTCCTTCTCTTTTATCCCAAACAGTAATCTGTTATACTCTCTCCTCATCAACTTGTGAATTCTTTATTGTACTATGTAAAAAAAAAAAAAAAAAAAAAGCTCCTACAATCCATAATAAGTAATTAGCCTCCAATGCCTTAATTCCTTCCTTTGCCCTTTTTTAAGCATAATCCTTCAGAAAATTTCTCCTCTGTCAGTCCTTCTTTTGACCCTTCATTTAACACCTTTAAAAAATATCTTCTTCTGATTCATCCTCATCTTTTGATAAAAAATTATACTATATCCCATCTGACCTTAGAGACCTTTCCATTTTCACTTTCTCCCCAAATGTTATCCGCTTCTTCTATTCCAATGTCATTTTCTAGTTCTCTCTTCTGATATTTTACATACTTTCCCTTTTTCTTTCCTTTTCTACACCTCCCCTCTCTTATACATTGGCATCATCCCACTGTTCTCATATCCCTCACATGCTGTTCAAATGCCTTCTCACCTTGTTCTACTTCTCCATCATTATTCATCATAATTTCCATGCTGACATCGTATTTAATCATTTCACTAAATAAGGTGACACATCTTCTTTTCCCTTTTGCCACATATTTTTTAAGTAAAAACAAATCCGTAACACTAGTCTTCTTCATTTTATTTATTTAAATTTCCCACCTTACACTACAAACTCAAACACACTGCATAAACAACCCCCTTCCCACTCCAACCCCTACAAACCAAGCTACACATAACCAATCACTCTTTGTCTGTTCTTGCTCCGGAAATATGGGAATCCTCCTGAACCATGTAAAACAGCTACAATCTCCCCTTCTCTACCTTCAGAAATTAACTTAAAAAAATCTCCACACCAAATCAAACTGTACTTTCTGCACAGCAGGCCACATCTGATAAGGGTCTTTCAACTTCTAGCCTTTCTCTCTCTCACCTACTAATAACTCTTAACTCCAGCACCCCCTGCCTTAACTTTCTACCCCACATCATTTATTGCACCCTTTTCCTTTCTTAGATTATAATTTATGTTCTCTTTTATAATAGTATATGTATTAAAAATTATATACTATATCATCACATTAAATAATCCTTCTCTACCATTTATATCCATGTTTGTATAGATGAACATTTGATCTATTTTTTATCATTTTGTAATCACACACCATCAACCATGCTGGTATCCTTATAGTCATATTAACAATTTGTACAATTCCCTTAAACAACTCAGCAGTCCAACAGCAATTATTTACTAAACCTCCATAAACATTCCTTCCACCCACAAATGATGTAGCTCTCCTTTTTATTTTGGTGTTAAACATCTGATTTTAAGTTTATAAAAAATCATAAACAGTTACTGTTCCACCTTTATTAATATTATTGCTAACAGTCAGTACATTTACTGTAAAACTATCCTATTTGCACAATTTTTACACTTTACCTCACCTTTCTTTTCCTGATTGAATTCCTTAAAGTATCATCTTTCCCTTCCTCTCCCCCTCCATTAGCTTATTTTGTCATGACATAAACTTTCATATTTATTTATAATTTCAACATTATATTTAGTTTCACATTCCCCCAGTGACACAGCATTTGATATCCATATTGTTTCATTGATCCTCTGAAACATCAAACCACATATGGTCTAGACAATATGATCAAACTTACAGAACACTGAATCATTTGTGCTGAGATTGTGGTAAAAATGTGGATTGGGAAATTGCCCTTTCTCCACTGAAGTGTGGTCTCTGAGTTGGTATATATAACTAGAATGGGGGAGGTGCAGGGGGTTTGCCCCCTGCTGAAATACAGTTTTGGTTAGTATTGCTGTTTTTGATGTTCCATAACTTCAATCACATGGTCTTGAGCATATGTGGTTCAATGTTTTGGCACATCAATGAAAACACATGAACCCCAGCATTTGTCGATCTGTTTTCCTCACCATCCTTACTTCCTTCATCTGCCAAATTTTGATCGAGATTTTTAGATATATCATCAGCATTTCGAGCATTTTGATCATATCTTAGCACTAAATCAATAATAATGGCAAAACAAACAAAAACACCCTTGTTTTTTACATGTCCAATGGAACACTTTACCTTCTTTTGCAGAGTGGCCCCCTCTCCACACTAAACACACTTTCTTTTGTCACAATTCAGCATCAAATACTTGACAAATCCACCCTAGAAGCTTTTTATCTGACCTCCATGCACTCCATAACCTTTTTATTCCATTACTACTTATGATGCTTAGTACAATGAATAAACTTTCCTTCACACTTTTAAATGTTCCTGTACCTCACATGACAAGTTCCACAACATTCTTCCTTCATATAATATTTTGGTATCAAGAAATTATTGACAAGCTGTGAAAAAAAATTAACTCAATGTCCCCCACATCAGTAGGCCTAAACAGGGCTATTACTCTGAAAAGTTGTTTCACAGCACATTTCTTTGCACTCATAATTTAATGCTCTCACATCCTTTACTGATAATCGTAATGGGACAATACCACACATGGAGTACCTGTCTGTCATGTTTCTACCCTTCCTAGATATTCTCACAGTCTACAAACATTTTGTCTGCACCTCCATCCTGACCAAAGTACAAGCTCCTTGCACTACCTGTACATACAAGTTCTTGCCAGTCTGTTCTACATTATTTTCCTCTACAGGAAGGGTCCAAATACTCTCCCTCAGCTTCTGCCTCATGTCCTTTTCCTGCTCACACCGATCATTTGTTTTTTTATCATTTTTGGTATGTTCAGTTTTTTTTTTTTTTTGTTTTGTTACTGTTGTCTACTTCAGATTTCTCCAGTATTTGACTCTTTGAGGCTGCAAACCACCTGGCTAGTTTGTTGTCCTCCAGCAAGTGAATTGGACCAACATTGTTTAATCCACTTTCAGCAGTCTTAGTTATCATGACTTCAAGAATGTAACCCACACAACAGAACTTTTTTTTAATTTTTCAGTGTTATCAGCTCACTCCTTCTTTAACTCACACATGCCTCTCCTGTAACCAACTTTAATCTGTCCACAGGAAGAGGAATGAAAAGAGAAGGTGAAGCTCCTCAGTCCTACGTCAAGCTTTCCCCTTGTCTGTATGAATACATCATTGGGTTTTCTCAGTAAAGAGGATACTGGCCTAGTGGGACTAACTCAATAAACAGAAGGTAAATAGCTGGAAAGAGAGACAGACAGACAGATAGACTGACAGACAGGCAGGCAGAAAGGCATACTGGCTGAAAGATATAAAGATGTTAGATAGAGAGATAGATAGATAGATAGATAGATAGATAGATAGATAGATAGATAGATAGATAGATAGACAGACATAGATAGATAGATAGATAGATAGATAGATAGATAGATAGATAGATAGATAGATAGATAGATAGAAGCTAGACAGACAGAAAGGCAGACTGGCCGGAAGATATATAAATGTACTAGAGAAACAGCAGACAAAGGTAAATATGCAGAATGATAGATAAGATAGATAGATAGATAGATAGATAGATAGATAGATAGATAGATAGATGAATAAATCAATGAAGTTGGCCACATGTGCACAAATCATTCTGGACACAATATGAAGATGGAGCCAACACTGTAGAAACAGGCACCTCCATGAGATGAAACATAGGAGACATGTCTATGGGGTTTATCCTCAACTGCACCAGTTGCAGACACTGCTATGCACCCAGTACAGACAGTGCACCACTTGTAGGGGAATGACAGCATCATGCCATGGTGGAACTGCTGCCAGCACAGGATACATACAGTGGTGCGTGTATATGGATCCCACTGCATAGCAGTAGAACAACTGTTCCACTGTCACATGAAGCATTGTAGTCCTGTAAAAGTTCTGCCACATATATGGCATACATAGAAACATGCCTCCTGCACAAAGGGTGGTGGGAAGGAAGGGATACACATGGCTGAAAATGTTGCAGCTATGGCAATGCATGTGGTATCTCCCAGGCCACTATAATGGACATTGTGCAGACTATGGACATGTTAAGGAAGGAAAATGGCACCAGGACCAGTAAGATGGGGACATGTGTGTAATTCATGACTGTATTGTATAGCTGACAAGTGGTATCATTCAATAAGCTGTGCACTGCAGTAATGCATGTCAGACTGCAGTACCATTGCAAAACACAGCAGCATGTAGACAGAGAAGTGTTGTGTGTATGGTATGTACTGAAACCATGGGCATTATCATGATATCTCCAAGTGCATGCTGGGTCTATGTAAATGCATGCAAATGCAGATACAGTACATTGCAGGGTAGTACAACTACCCTATACAGTATCATAACACCAGGGTATATCAGTTAAAGATCAGTGTATAAGTATGGCAGTGTACAAGGATGAAGATGCAGCAAGTGTGGATACTAATATTGGAGGAGCCCTAAGTATTAAGATGTATAAGTCATGTACCTTTCCTGTACAGAACTGAAGTAAAGTTGTATTTGTCACGTGCATAGTTCACTAAAGGCATATAGAATCAGTGAACACATACACAGCACTCCTATGGTATGAGGGCAAACAAAAAAATCACTACTAGAGTGAAAAGTAAAACTGAAACAATATATAAAAATTAAGTTGACTGTAACTGCTTTAAAGATGCTGGTTAATCCAACAGGTGTTTACTTTCTGCAGGATTTTTGTTGCAACTGCTACTGAATATTATTATTATTATTATTTTTAATAATTATGCTAGACTTTCTTTGGGATGCACTGACTACTGTAGATAGTACAAATAACTGTATATATTGTAAATAATTTCATCCACTCCTGTGTACTGTAACCATATGAAATATCAGGACCCACTAGTTCCAAAATACAGAGACTGAATGGCAGAAAGAATGGACTTATATACCTACTAAGTCTACTAAGTCTGGGATGCTATTTCTCAGAATATTCCCTTTTTGTCTGAGATATGGTGATCTTGGAGCTGGTATATATAAGCTCGGGGTTGAGGGGCTTGCCCCCCTGCAAAAAAGAGTTTAAAGGAGAAAAAATATTTTTGAGATTCGCTCTTCTCCTGTGTTTTCAGACTTATTTTTTTGCTTGTCGGCACTTGGCATTTTGAGCGTGGACATTTCAGTAAGGAGACCCCCTTAATACTGAAATGAGCTATGTTCAGGACTACTTTGAAGTGATAATAGTTATTTCACTCAATGTAGATTTTCTCCTCCTCAATAAGCTTTAATTGTATTGCGCCCTGTTTGCTGTACATTGTAACTTCCTAGCTGTGTTGTACCTTATTATCAGTGCCTTTTTGCTTATGTGTGTGTGTATGAAATTGAAAATCTGGCAAACTGATGAACAGAGGTATGATGAATACACACATATACATATTGCCATAATAACATAGATCTGCTGCAAAAATGTTCATTACCACACTAATGTGCCCACAAATCTGCACGTGTGGATAGAGTTGAACAGCACTCTGCAGAAGTTACAGAACTACATAACTGTTCCTTCCAGTGCAAATAGGGCATAATATTATTACTACACACACACGCACACACGCACACACACACACACACACACACACACATATATATATATATATATATATATATATATATATATATATATATATATATATATATATATATATATATCATCTATCTCTATCTCTATGTCTATATCTCTAGATATATGCATGTAATAGTCATTATACCTGTGGTGATCACAGATCTGAAATTCACAAACAAATTAGCATTAACATTGCTATCAAAGTGCAGAAACAATAACATTCTTTCTGTTTATTACAACATTTTCAAGTTACTACAATCTCCCTGCTGCTCCGTCTAGTGCAGTTTTGGCTTTTTTGTGCTCAATGATTTGTATCTGTATGGTATGCAGGACACCTGTATTGAAACATATTGTTCCATGATGCTGTGAACATATAGTATTGCAAGAGATATTTGCTGTTTTTCTAAATCAGAATGGATTTTATAAGTTTGTTTGCGTCTTTCGGCTTTTCCCGGTTAGGGGTCGCCACAGCGGAACTCTGGTCCGCTAATGATTGGCAGTTGATTTTTACGTTCCGGCTTGCCAGGCCTGATGCACAACCTTCAACAAAGGTATGCCCATTCACGCATGTCTCCACACAGAAGACGCTCTAGCTGAGAATCGAACCGGACAGCATCTTACTGTGAGGTGACAATGCTACCACAGCACCACCACAGCGGAGAATGGATTTTATCAGTATAACATGTAATATGCAGATAGGAGTTGACATCATAAGCAGTACAAGATGAATGGTATTACTTGCACTAAGAATATATACAGATATCAGACATAGCATTAGTCTTACACGGTATGTAACATATCAATACCACTGTCAGTAATCTGGTAGGAATGCACAAAAAATGCAATCCATAGAACAGGTGCAAATAGAATGTACACAATAGATGTGTTCTGCAGTAAAGCACTAAGCATTAAACATCATGAGTTACAAACAGTCCCTGGCACATTCTAGTGTTAGGATGCAGTCTCATTAGTGGACAGAACTTACAAACTTGCACGTGTGCCATAGCCAAAAAAACATTTTTTGTAAGGCATAAACATTGAACCAGTAAACAAAACAATGTCACAGTCATAACGATAAGCTCAACAAGTGATGACATAGCTTGAGGAAAAACACAATATTTCAACAAAGTATTGAAAAGGAGGACATTTACTAGGAAAACACATTTAGCATTCCTGAGTACAAACTATGTATTGGAGGGATATAAATATGTGCGGTATACGGCCATACCTAATGGCATATTATTACATATAACATTCAAAGTATAATCTATACTTCTGTTGTGGAGAGATAAGATGAGACATTAATGCATGTTTAACTGACATTTGCCCAGCTATGCTAAGCTGTAGCAGATCTGCTGTGCTAGATAGCATTTGCTGATTGTAAGGAGAAAAACTTTAATAGTTTTTTCTGCATCTATAATCGGAAAGAGTTAAGCTCTACACACAAACAAGAGCAGAGCAGCTAAGACAATGAAACACTGTTAAAGCTCATAATAAGAACAGAAACAGTTAACTTCAAATATGTTGTCTTAGTGCACATGCCAGACACAGGGTTACAGGGTTTTTTCCCCACAAATGATGTGTCCTGATGTTTACTTATCAATAGTTGAACTGTACTGGATTCATGCAGTGTGAATCCAATGTATAGTGTGGGCAACACAACTGCAATAGAATAAAAACAGTAATTGACAATTTGTTTGTTCATAATGTTACATGGGAAACAAAGTCAAAAGCAGCACAATATTTTACAGAATTAATAACAGCAATACAAAAATATGACCTACACTTTTTCTTACATAAGTAAATCAGCATCTGTACATACTGCAGGGCTTTCACTTCATAACAGTGGCTAAAGACAATGCCATGATGAATGTGCATACAGCAGTGTTTCATAGGCTGCTGTAAAACACTTCCTCTGTAATGTCCAGTAACAGCTCAGACACACACACACACACACACACACACACACACACACACACACACACACACACACACACACACACACACATACCTTCTCCCCTCCCATTTAACTGCATTGAGAACAGAAGCACTACCTGTTTATGTTCATACAGTAATAAACACAGTACTTAACACACATGCCATGGCACAAGTTTGATTTTAATAGGACTGCAGGTGATCTTATAGTAGATAACACCAGCAGGCCATGTGGGGGACAAGATGTAGGCCTTCATGAAGTGGGTATATGCACAATCACCAAAACATTGCAAAACCATGCCTTTGGGGAAGACAGCTTGGGATATGCACGTCCACTCTTTTTTATGGACACACATACATTCACAGTCTACTGCAGTGAGAACTGAACTCCTACCTATCTAAGTGCACAGACTACAGAACACAGCACTTAATGCAAGTGCCATGACATAAGCCTGATTTCTGTAAGACTGCAGGTGAACTTACAGCAGATGACATCAGCAAGCCATGTGGGGAAGAACAGCTTGGGAGGCCTGCATAGGCATACTGTTTCCTAGTGTCATCTGGGGCAAGTAGCCTGGTGGTGCTCATAGGACTGCTCTGCCAAATTCAAACAGCCAAATATGTGCAATAAGAGTATGTGTGTTTTTACACAGCTAAACGTCTGAACAGTATAACAAAAGTATACTGTTCAGAAGTTTAGCTGTGTAAAAACACACATACTCTTATTGCACATATTTGGCTGTTTGAATTTGGCAGAGCAGTCCTATGAGCACCACCAAATGGCTATGTCCATGAGGGAGCACACATTATATATTACACTTTGTGTAATATGTTTTCAAGAATTGAGGAGACCCCAGGGTTGCACTGATTGTTGATGTAGTCAGTGGTGGGGAAACAAGTGGATAGATTGTAAATATATGTACATATACTTATATTGTACCTTCAGTTTGCAATGTTTTCACATGTAGTCTTAGGTCAGACAAAGGATCTGGGAAATATAGAGCAATAAAAACACATATCTATGTAACAGGGCAAGGGGCATCAGATTTGTACAATAGTTAACTAAGTATACACTCATGCGCATTTGCCTCTTTACCTGTTTGCGCATAGGTAAGCAATGTGCAAATGTGAGGAGCATTGGTAACATCTGAGATTTATTATTATGTAATACATACCTGTTACTATAGCCCACTTCTATTTCTACTTCAGGCTGGGATTTCCCGATTACTAAGAGCAATAATTGAATGCATCCACTTTCTGTTGGCAGGCTGACATTGATCTTATCTGCTTTTTCCCTGTTCCTGCAATGCTGAGCTTCATGCAAACTAGCTAAATGTTACCAAAAAAGTGTTTTCAATAAGTGACGCATCATGGAAATGTGGTATTAAAACAAGACAAAGGGGGGGAATTCAATAAAACTTACACTGATTTTTTTCCATGTAGGCATAGTGGCATGGAGCTTACATGGAAGTAAACAGCAGTGCAATTCAATAAATAGAGCTGAAGGGTGTGCACTAGCACGCCGACATGGAAGTGTCCATGGCAAGCAAATCACCTCATAAACAGGTGAATTGCATGCAAATGAGGGTGATGGAGTGATCCAGAAAGCATATAGGCAGTCCTGCAGACCCTATGCTGGTGTCTGAAGTGTACATGGAAAATTTCCGTGCACATGAAATAAAACAGAGAACAGGGGCTGTAAAAGTCCAGCTAGAAGGACGGAAATACCATAGCAGACACAGATATATTCAAAACTATGCCCTGTATGTCCAAAATGTAATGGAAAATAATTAAAAATATTTTTTTTACTACCCATATTATGTTTGCATAGTGTGTTGCAGTGTACAAACATGCCATTATACAAAAAAAAAAAAAAATTGAAAGTGTAAAAACAAAGGAAATAAATATGTGACAATAATGCATTATTGAGCCTTGCGTGAAGTATGTACAATGGTAGATTGCTGTGGTTGCAAAGGAGGCAGCGCCTATAATAGTGTAGTTTTCAGGCTGTGTCCACAGATCTGTATGGAAATGAGCTGGGTTTACAGAATAGCAAAAATGGATACCCATGCCTGCAGATCCCATCCATGTAGCACGAGAACTGTGTTAATGTCCACAGAAGATATAGCTGACATCAAACGGAGGGGGTTACGCATCCCCTAAAGCTCACTGGAGCTCAGCAGTGCCTGTTGGTAAGGTGCTCCACTGGGGTGTGTCCAATGCCCGCTAAGCTTTGTTTACCTTTGGGGCCATGTTTCAGTGGGTTTGAGTGTGTTTGTGCAGCGCTCCACTGTGCTGAGCATGCCCATCTATGGGGGTGTGTCATTGAGTGCTTATACCTGTAGTGCAGGTTTGCATGGCACACCACAGTGCTTAGCAGGGAAGGCTGGGAAAAAAATCCAAATCCAATCATATATAAATTACTGATGACCCCTGTACTACTTAAACTAGGCCATTAAAGCACTTAATGATGTACTTGGCAGGTGGAATACATCATAGGTAGGCAGGTTACATAGGCTGCAGCTACAGCAGAGTACTATAAAAGTTGCATACCAGTGGAGTACAAACATGAGATTTTTAACTAAAGCAATGCTATGGGCTATTGCAGCTCTGCTGCATCTGTATGTGCTAGATGCTGGGGTCAGTGCTGCTGCTGCTGCTAACAATAGACCTAGACTGAGAAGGAGAAGAGTGTTCAGACACAGGGTAACCTACCAGGAGCTACATGAACTGGAGATTGTGGACCGCTACAGGGGGAACAGGGACATACTACAAGAACTCACCGAGCTCTGCCGTTTTCAACTCAGACCTAGAGCCAACAGAAGGAACCCATTGCAGTGGAAACAAAGGTATGTGTAGCCCTTAGGATACTAGCTACAGGTGCTTTCCAAAGACCAACTGGGGACATAATGGGGGTCTCACAGGCATCATCATCCAGGGTACTCTATCAGTTCCTGGATGTCATGCTAACACATGCCAGTGAGCACATTTATTTATCCTGCACCCCTGAGGAAAGGGATAGCAGTATTTGACTCTTCTACTGTGTAGCACACTACCCTGAGGTACTGGTTGCCATAGACTGCACTTATGGACACATCAAAGCACTGCCTGGTGAGGAAGGTAGAGTCTACATCAACCGCAAGGGGTATCACTCCATCGACTGCCAGCTCATGTGCATTGCTCTGGGCATTATCATGAATGTGTGTCTGCTGGCAGCCCTGGCAGTTATTATGACTCCCATATCTGGCATGCATCATAGCTGTACCAGATGTTTGCTGGGGGGGGGACATCCCTTATGGCCATCTACTGGGTGATGCTGGTTATGCCCTGGAACCATGGATGATGACACACATCAGAAATGCACACATGGGGGGTGGAGCCTAGATAGCTAACTGATAGCAGCACCTTTTTGGAGCTCCTCAAAACTATACTAAAATACAAGAAAATAATCAACTTTATCAATCTAAAACAAAACATTATTAAGGAATACTCAACCTATCTACACATCAAATTTGAAGAAAATCTACTACAGTTTTCCTGTCAAAACTATCTGGAGATTACAATAACAGTGTGGAAATGAGCAATTCAAAGAATTCCCACTCTGAAACTACATTGAAAAAGGAAATACAACTGATGTCAACCACTCTACAAGAATTATCTCTGAAAATGGACAAATTTAAGGACATCTTAGAAAACCTTAAAGAAAGTTGTAACAAACAAACTGATGTGCTCAAAGAAATATTATAACAACAAACTAAAATAACTGACATTGAAACCTCATTATGTGACACAGATGAGAGACGTAAAGAGGACGAAAATCACAGTGAATTCCTTTTACACAAAAACAACTGGCTTATTAACAAAATAGATGACCTGGAGAATAGAGAAAGGAGAACAAACTTAAGGATCTTAGGACTCCCAGAAAAATCTGAAGGTGAGGACATTATTATGTTTTTAAACTCTTGGCTATCTGAAATACTAGATTTAAAAGAAGGATTATCCAGTGGCATAGAGAGGGCACACACAGCCATAGGTGAACCAATGCCTTCCTCACCAACAGCTCCTGCAAGATCTATAGTAGTAAAATTCCTTTCATTTCTGGATAAATAACTTATACTTAAATCAGCATGGAGAAAAAGTCCATTAACTTACAAACAAAATCAAATAAGATTTGACAATGACTATTTTCAAAGTGTCATGGAATTAAGAAAAAAAAAAACATTGCCACTTATGAAACTCCTTACACAAAATAAAATAAAATAAAATCTTGTCTATCCTGCAAAAATCAGAATTTTCCATGCAAATGATATGAGAAATTTCAACAACTTCGAGGAAGCATCTTCTTTCATCCAGAATAACAACATAATCAAAATACCGGACAAAATGTCATGGGCAGCATCCATATCCTTAAAAATATCTTCTGAAAAGAATACTTGGACTGACGTGAAGAAAAAGAAACAAAAAAACTGATCTTAAAAACATAGTTTCATCCAATTCTCTCAAAGAATCAGCAAAAATATAACTTTCACACCGTATGTACTTTTTATTCCCCTTTCTCCCATGTCTTTATTTAATTATTTTTATTTCCTTGTCATTTACAAATATATTACTAGCCATTTATATCAACAGTAATAGAAATTGAATTTGCAGTAAAAAATCAGTAGTCATATAGATATTACTTGATTAGTAACTGTTTTATTAGCATATTAGAATAGAAGATTGTGTAAAAATAACAAAACTGCCTAGGTGAGAAACTGTTTATTTTTCTGATAAATGGGTTAATGGCAATGTTTCAATAGAGGTGCATTGGGTTCAAGAACAAAAGTGTAAATGTACTACAAAAGGAAAAAAAGAGCTCCAGTTTCCATAGTACTATATTACAAGAACCTGAGAGTTGACAATATTTTATTAGGTAGTAGTCGCAAGTCTCCTTGGAGCTCAAACACTTGTTTCAGTGTCTACTTTCACTTCACATAGATGAAAACATTCAGTACATTAATGCAAGTACATACAGTATAACCAGGATGCATGACACAAAGTTATGTAATAAAAACAAACATTTATTTAAGAAATCACACTGACCTGTAACAAAAAAATGTTCAGTGCATTAACACCAACACAAACAGAATAATCAGGAAGCAAGACACAAGTTGTGTAATAAAGATAAATGTTGACTTAAGAATTACACTGGCCCAAAGTGGATACACCATCTATGACAGTCCTTTGATATGAGTTTGCTCATGTGTTGCTTGTGGTAAAGAAATGTCAATTTTGCTGTAATGCTTAACTATTGATTTTTATAGCAGGTGGGTCAATGGTAATGTCTTAATGGAAGCACTTTGAAATTAAGGAAGTAAATGTACATACAACGTGGAAGAGGGAGAAAAAAGAGGTGCCTTTTCTCATAGAATATCATTTCAAGATACTGCAACTTGACAACATTTGAACAGGAAGTAGTCGCGAGCTTCTTTAGATCTTAAACAATTGCTTTGGCACTAATTCTTACTCCGCACTGATTAAATGCCCAGTGCATTAATCCCAGCTCACACATTAAAATCAGTAAGTGTGGCACAAGTCGTGCAATAAAGGAAAACATTTACATAAGTAAACACACTGACCTGTAACAAATGCACCTCCAGTAGTAGACATTTAAAAGAGTTTACACATGGGTTTGCTTACAGTAAAGAAAATACATTGCTAATGCAAACCCTACTTAGTTGTTTTAGTGCACTGCAATACATACAGTCTAAATACATCAAGAGGAATCATTATAAATGTGTCTATGCTTCCATGTAACATAATGTCAATTAAAGGGACAGATATCTTTATTAAACACTAGTAGGGTAAAAAAGTAAAGATTACTAAAATATTTAAACTTTCATATTTCAAACCTCAAACAATTAACTAATAAGACCACAGGAAAGGTTACATTTAATTGTATGGTCTGATATAGATTGGAACCATGCATTATTCAGCAACTGAAAACATACAAAATGAAAGAAGCTCAAGATGGGTATACTTAATGGGGAAAGTCAATGTGAACAACTGCAATATTAATGTAACAAATACCAATTAATGAATAGGATATTTATTAAGGTCTTCTTAATGATTATTAAGTTAATTTCTCTCTTCATTATAAATAATTAAAAGTAATAACAGTTATCTCACTGAACCAGATATCTATGGTTTCGAAGCACATGTTATAAAATTGGAGAGAAAGAGAAGGATATGAGAGACAGCAGCAAGAAACTCACATGTGAATAATCAAGGTATGCTTACATATTGTTGAATCAATAATTTAATGCAGACTGTAGATACAGAAAACTTTTTTATTTTTTTGAACAGTCTTGATAAGATGTCTATTACAGTTTACTGAAGCTAAATTCCATGCCAATGTTTGATTTACTCTAATGTTTTAATATTGTGAGCTTATTTTGAAGAAAGCTGTTATTGAAAGTTTATACTTTATATGGTAATATATTTGATTATTATTGATTCTTTGAAGTGTAACACACATAAACAAAAGAAATATCCATCATATTTCTTTACAGAGTACTTAATCTCATAAAAGTTGGCAATCACTATTCATATACAGTTGCATGGTTACATAGGTACTGAATTTAAACTTAATGTCTAACAATAATTTGTAAACCATATTGATGTTTTACTGATTTTTGCTACAAAAAAGTATCAGTATAGAAGATGTAACAGTAGTCTAACTGTTATAGGTAATATTTTATTGTCTAACATTCCACTGAAATACTCTTGAATTGTTTAATCATAAATTTTATACAGAAGAATGGTTATTCATAGAATAAACTTCTGCTATTATATATTCCTTACTACTACTTACTGATCATTACAATTTACAGAAATTTAAGTCACAATTAGAATAGCTACTTAGAATTTCACAGAATAGGAATATGTTTATTATTAGAGATAAATGTCATATACTACAACTTATAACAAATGCACATAATGTGCTTGTAGTTAATTTTAGTTTCAGTTAACAACTAATTTAACTAACATTTATTTTCTTTTGTGGTATCAATCAACATCTCCAGTGATAATAAATGGAGACCTGTGGTTAGGTATGGGATATAATCTGATAGAACAAATCTTGTCTAACAGATTAGGAGTATACGACACTCCATGTTTGTTAGGGGATATTTCAAAATACTTGATTAATTGTTTATGCAATTTTGATTTCAATATTTTCTTCTACATCTTTTATTGGCCTGAACAATGATTATCTTTTGTTTTTTACTAGGAAAAATCAATATGATCAGAATATATAGAATATGTAACAAATTTACTTAAATGTGGGATAATAATAGATAACTGAAATAGATCCCAGTTCAAGTAAACTACAAACATAATCTAACAATATGGAATTAACATTAATTTCGCTAAATATCAATAATATGAATAATCCCAGAAAAAGATCAAATCTTCTAAAATACTTAAAACTAAGCAAAACACAATTGATATTCCTTCAAGAGTCTCATTTTAAAATAAATCCCAAATACATAGTGAATCCAAATAAATACTTAATATTATCTCATTCTTCATACAAAAAAAAAAAAAGCAGGGGAGTCATAATACTTTGGAAGAAAAATATTACTAACCCTCAAATCATTTATAATTATGAAGACAAAGAAGGACTTATGGCTATAGTAATAATAAAATTCAACAACAGACATTGAACACTAGTAAACGTATATTGCTTTCCTGGCATAGGTGCAGGAACAGTTAAAAACATATAGATCTCATTAACAAAGTATACAAGGGAAATTTAATCATAGGTGGGGACTTTAATTGTATTTTGGACAGTTCTGAGACTACAACCAAAATAACCCTTTGTCTTATTTCCACAGCAAAATTACTTAAAAAATGGAATGAAGATCTAAATTTAATTGATACATATAGATACACAGAGTCTAATTCATTATTAGTTTCTCATCAAGATCATAGATTTAACACCCAAACAACAGTAGACAAAGTTTTTATATCTCAAGATTTAAATATGAAAATAATTAACTTCTCTATAATTATCTGTCCTTTATCAGATCATAACTCACTTATTCTTTAACTACAAGTAGATTACAGGAGTTTAACCTATGTGACAAGGACTCCAGCTTATATTACCAAACTTAAAGAGTTTAAACCGTGGCAAGATTCTGAACTGCAATTCTACTTATATACTAATTATACTGAAGAAACAAGTATTGTAATAGAATGGGACACAATGGAAGCTTACATTTATGGCAAAATTCTGACTTGGTTCAAAAATAAATCAAAACAATGGGAATCTGAATTGCACAACATTCAAGAACAAATTTCTAAAATTAATAATAAGAATTCAACAAATATTCCGATAACAAAAAGGAAATAGAAGAATTAAATAAAAAATACAATGAAATTCGAAATCATAAGACTAATCTAGCATTAGAAAAATGAAAACTAAACTCATATACTGCTTCACCTAGACATATGCGTAATTTATCAATGAGAATTAAAAGACAAATTAGAGAGAATAACATCATAAATATTTCACATGAGGGACGAAAGAATAAATAAGTATCAGATATAAGTGATATACTAGATGCCTTTAAATTTCACTATACTGAACAATACACAACAGGTAAGGCACATACTAACTTTTCTAATGTAGAAATAAATCTTCCTAAAATGAAGAAAATATAGAAAAGCTAAAACATGACATTCTAAAACAGATCTCTTACAAGGAAGTAGCAGAAAAAATTAAGGAAAATAAATGCAATAAAACTCCATGAACTGATGGAATAGCAAACGCACTATAGAAAATATTTCCAACTTCAGTAATATCAATATTTTACAAAACTCTAATTGAAGTACAAACTCAGAATAAAATCCCACCCCTCATGGAGATACTCACTAATCACATCAATAATAAAGGAAATAAATGTCCCAAACAATGTAACTCTTATAGGCCAATTTCAATACTTAATAATGGTTATAACATTTTTATGTCCATATTAGTTAATTGAATTAAAAAACCTTTAATTCACATCATAAATGAAGACCACACAGGTTTTGTATATAATATACATACTTATGATGACATACAAAGAATATTAACTCTTATTGACATTCTAAACAGAGATAAACAAGAAGCTCTCATAGTTACACTAGATATCGAGAAAGCCTTTGATACATTGAATTGGGATTACCTATATAAAGCATTAGAACATTTTGAATTTCCACTCCCTTTATTACATTGATACAAATATATACAAAGATAATCTAGCGTATGAAAAGCTTGGACCATTAACCTCAGAAGCTATAGCTATGACTAAAGGCACAAAACAAGGCTGTCTGATGTCTCCAATTTTATTTGCAATAGCTATGGAACTATTTGTTTCCTTAACATCTAGTAACTCAAAAATAAAAGGCATAGATATGTATTGCCAATTTAATTCCAAGATTATGTTATTTGCAGAAGACGTACGTCTTACCGTATCTGTGTCAAAAGATTCCCTAAAATAATTACATATACAGGTTGAGAAATTCTATTCAATCTCCGGTCTTCATTTTAACAAAACAAAATCTAACTATATGATTCTGAACAAAAGCAATGCTCTATTGTCAAATGCTTGTCGTATAATAGGTAGACAAGTCTCCAGTATAAATTATTCAGGAATTGCCCTATGAGAAAACATAGAAAAAACATTAACTACAAATTATGGAACAGTCATAAGCATTATAAAACCCCATATAGTAGAATGAAATACAATATATCTGACATTTGAAGATAGATTACAATGAATAAAAATGATATACTTCCAAAAATTATATATATAACTGAAGCTATTCCCATGACACCAAACAAACTCTTAAAAAAATAAATACAATCTTATTAAAACTCCTCTGGTACCCTAATAAAAACAGAATAGCTTTTACACATCATATCAGACCTTGGGAAAAAGGAGGGATTAATTTCCCAGATATAGAGTCATACATCAAAGCCTCAACCTTTAGAACAATTATAAACTGGGCAGAACAAATTATTCTTCCAATCAGAAAGCTCTTCACACCACTATTTTCTTAAATGAAAATAATATAACCAAAAACCTCATGTTGAATAATCAACATAATAAGCTATGGCATATTTTATGTGTTCATTTTAAGTATAATATATCAAAACCAACCAATCTAAACTATATAAACTATATTTATAACTCCTTTAGAAAATTCATAAATATCAATGCAGATATAAAATTATGGATGGAAGTACTAATTCCATTCATCGCCACAAAAATAAACTTTACTAACAAGATGCATAAAATATTTTCACTAATGGGGAAACAAAATAATTTATTTGTTTTGCAACATTGTCTAAACAATCAGAAAGTATTAGATATTCAACATATATTAAATACATATGACATCACAAATAATGACTGGCTAGTACTTCAAAATGTAATATCACATGCACAAGATCTATGCAGAATAATCAATAATTCCTCATTTAAAATAAAACCCAAACTAATAAAACTCATGTTTGAAATTATTTACAACTACAACTGAACAGATATAACCTCAAAACTTTACAAAATCTTAATGAATTACAAAGTTAAAACTAATCAAAACTACTGGAATTTCATTACAAAAGGACATACAATAACTGTATCAATGGAAAGTAAAACTAACTTATTGTATCCATAAAATTAACTTCCAATTCACAATTTTGGAGGATATATACATGGAAATTTCTGCATAGATCATTTCTTACTCCCAACAAATTAGCCAAATTTAATTCTAGTAAAGAAGTTTTGTGTTGGAGATGTTTACAAAAATGTGAAGCAAACTGGGTACATGTGTTATATGATTGCACAAAACTCAAAAAATATCGGGAAGAAATAAATAAATTTCTTCAAGCTACATTTACAGACACATTTGTATTAACAAGATCTTTAATCCTGTTTAATGCTAATGAAAACAGAAATGAGCAGCAATGATTTATAGCTACTATGGACTTTATTAGCTGTGGCAAGGAAGTGCATTACAAGAAAATGGAAATCATCATGTGAACCAACAGTTTTTTTTATTTTATTTATTTATTTTTGTCTCTGGTGTCTGGAGGAGCCTTTTCAGCCTTTTCAGGGAGAAAAGCTGGGGAGAAAAAAAACACAAAGAAAAAATACAGTACACATTTAGTTATTATACACACAATCAGTATACACACATACAGTGAGAGACATTGTTTACACATCACAGTGGACAAAACAGATACAGTGGAGAGAAAAAATATTAAAAAAAAAATAAATTTTAAATATAGATTGTACAGCTGAACTTTTAACTTTGGAATAGAATATGTACAGTACAATACACACATATACAGCAGTACACATTGTAGATTATTAAGTGTTGTTGAGTAAGATTGAAAAACTATTATAAATTGCTCTAGATTTAGTATGCATATGTTATCCACTTTCACTAGCCTGGGGAGCAGTTGAATAATTGTTGTCTATTGAATGAAACAGCTTTGATGGAAATCATGGTCAAGGAACTAAGAATTGCACCAAAAGTATGGAGAAACAATCCCTGGGACAAGATTCTATCTCTTATCGAGACTTTAAAAATGAACTCAGATGATACTTTATGATAGGTAAAGAAAGAAAACACTTGTCTATATGCTATTCAAATACTTCCACAGATTAATTTTGTTCCCATTATTTAATTTTTTTCAGGCCAAATGTAAATATTATACATAGTTTGTTACTTAAGTTATATACTTATTATATATAACTGAATATTGTTATAATGGTAAAATTAATAAAAAAACATTTAAGCAAAAAAAAAGAAATGCACACACACCTACCGAGGAATGCCATAATGAGGCACATGCACAAACTAGGAATATCATAGAGCATGTGTTTGGGATTCTCAAGTCATGGTTCCAGTGCCTTGATATATCTAGTAGAGCCCTGCAGTACTCTTCAGCCACATGTGCACAGATGTTCACAGCATGTGCCATGCTACACAATATGATCCTATAGAAACAGCTGTTGCAGAATCAGCAAAGGGAAAGGATACACAACCCCTCCAGTGCATTTGTCCCGACAGCCACACCCACAGGGGGAAATGGAGGAGGAACCCCATGAGGTTGTCCCTGTAGGCAGATGTAGGCATGCCCAGTATACCCTGGCCTAGGTCAAGAGACAACGCATAGTACATGCACTGACAACCTATGCTCCTAGCGACTGACACCTTACTCTGACTCACACACATATAGCAAAAAGGATGTCAGCCAGACAACAGAACCTGTACCTAACCATGTATTGGCTGTGCAAGGCTTGCATTGGACAGAGTCAGCCCTGAAACACAGGTCTCTTAACCGCTGCATTTGCAAGGTAAGTCACTCTCCTATACAGCACATGTATAGGCTACTAGACTATGGTAGTATATGTATGGTCCTGCTGCATGTATGCAAGGGATTAGAGTGGCTACTGGGCAACTTGCAGAGATCTAACAGCCACTTGGGACAAGGTGTACTCTGTCCAATACTGAGTGTCCTTATAATATTGACTAGGCCACATAACAAACAGTGGGGTTATAGGACAGATGCATGCCTGTCAATGCCAGAGTCCTCTATCCTCAAGACATCCGTGTTCCCATATAACTGCAGTAACAGTATTTTTGCAAGGATATATCAGCAGACCACACAATTCCAGGGCTGTGACATAGAACCTGGCCACATTCATTTCCCACAAAAATGCAGGGGTCAATCTATGTCTGTATGCTGTTGATAGTGTGAGAAATTAAACCTCCCTTGGTGGCTGGTGTGGCTCACTGGGCTAATAGCATTAGCATGGGTGATGGTGTTGATGGTTTGAAGCTGGCAGCATCTACAACTTTTGCATGTCAGTTACTTGTATGGCTGCAGTCTCACAGACTGTTATAATGCCACAATCTGTTACTGCAAGAAAGCTGGACAAAGCCAGAATCAATGGGGGAACAGAGGGTCAAACCTACAGACAGACATTATACATGCTCTGAGTAATCTAGAAGATGGCTAGTATAACAGCAGGTTGCAACAGGTCAAATTAGCAGCAGGATGTAAGGGCCATCACTTAACTGTGCAGTACTTACAACAATTCAGTGGACTGCATTTTATAGTATATTACTGGAAAAACACAACTGTATAAGGAGCAAAGCAGACATATGAGGCAGAATGCTGGACATTCTGCAAAACATGTACAATGCGAGGTATGATGACTGTCACCCTGGGTGCAGTGTTACATCATGTACCCCAGTCACACCATACCTCTCAAATTCTTAGAGCAGGAAATCTGGACAAAGCCATGAATAATAGTGAGACAACAGCCCAAATATAAGGACAAGTATTAACTATTGCTCAGACAAATGTAGAAAGTTAATGCAAGTAAAAAACAACAGACAACCAGTCTAAAACAATAAACTTTAAACCAGGATTACAATTTATTGTTTTAGCCTGGTGGTTTGCGGATTTTACTTGCATTACCTGTGGATTTTATTGCTATGGACCTTTAGTGCCTTCAGCCTTTCTGTTTGGTTTGGTTAAATGTAGAAAGTTGATGGAATAACAGGTCATGCAGTAGCATGAATCTCTTAATGAGTATGGAGGCTGACACCAAAATGTCTCAGATCATTTCCTAATTTTAGTCTATTATGATTTGCCACTAATGTGCCGGAAAACCACAATGCTCTGTAAAATACATCAAAAATATGATGTAAGGGGGGGGGGTGTGGCTTGGATGGAAGCCTGATAGCAGCATAAAACTCTGCTCTGCAGTTTTTTAACTTTCCTGACAGGATTTATTACTAAAAATCACCACAAATAATTTCAAATTAATAGTTCTATAAAGTAGAATTCGAAAGCTTTCTTTTGGTGTATTTTTCATCTAAGAATCTCTAGATTTTCCTGTCAATCTAACAAGAAGAAAGGAAGGGAAAACTGCACTTAAAGAACAGATGAGTCTTTTAAAATCTACACAGCAAGACAGCTCCCTGAAGAAAGAGATGCACTCCATTCTGACAAATATCCAATACCTAATAACAAAAATGGACAAACTAGATACAAAAGTGGATAAAATAAAAGAAGATTCCAATAAACAAATTGAAATACTGAGTGACATTCTAAAACAACAGAAAATACAAATTTCAGCAATAGAAGAATCTGTCTCGGATATTGACAGCAGACTGATAAATGCAGAGAAAAATATGGAAACTTTCCTATTACAAAACAACAAACTCATCAATAAAGTAGATGATTTAGTAAACCGAACCAGAAGAAATAACATCAGGATATACGGTATACCAGAAGGAATGGAAGGAGACAGTATGATTAAGTTTTTGACAATATGAATCCCTAAAACACTAAATTTACCAGAAGCTCTTTCTTTTGGCTTTGAAGGAAGCCCATAGATCATTAACTACAATCCCATCAAACAATAAGAAGACATATCCTAGATCAATAATAGCAAAACTAATGTCTAGCCAGGACAAAGATCTGATCTAAAAATCATCTTGGGCTCTCACTCCTATAAAAATAAATGATCAGATAGTCAGATTTGACAAAGACTACTCTACTACTGTTTTTACAAAAAGAAAAACTTTCATTCCTCTCATCAAATCTCTCAAGCAAGCTGGTATTAAGGCACAATTAACATACGCTGCCAAAATTAGACTTTGCCTTCCTGAGGGGAAAAGAACCTTGGAAACTTTAGAAGAAGCAAACACTTTTATAAAGAAGAAAATTCTGGTAACTACAGAATATCAAATGGACACTACTTCAACATTAAAGAGACAAGCAGCAATAAAATATGACTGGACTGTGAAAGACAAGAAGAAACTCAAAGACAAATGAACAAAATGTACTTTTTGCCTTTTTTGTCTCCTCTATCTTAAATCTTTTGAATAGTCAACTAACATTCTGATATCACAGATTGCTACAAAGATAAACAAGGTAAAATATGATTTTTATTTTCATTAATATCTCTATTGCTATTTTAAATAAATAATATAGATATATGAAGTAACATAACTTCATCCATCACATTTAGTATAAGCTGCAAGGTACTTAAGAAATGCCTAGCTGTTATTCTTAATAGCCTTTAGTAATTACAATGTATCCATTACATTTAGCATAGGCTGCAAGGTACCTAAGAAATGCTTAGCTGTTATTCTTAATAACTTCCATGAATTAAACTACATCTTGGAAAAAGTATATATTATTATTTTATTTATTTATTTATTTTCTCTATTAATACCTAAAAAGTAAACACACATAAAAAAGTTCATAAATATATAGCTAATGTGACATGTTGGGATTTACATAAGTGCAATGTCTCACTTGCAGTGTGATTATAGTATTCTATGTCTTGATTTTATGAAAATTATAGAGCCTCCTAAAAGGCACTGTTTATGTTGTTTAACAAAGTACTGGAGATGTGTTGATTTAGTGAAGCAAGCATGACATATTAGTTATAAATAACCTTTAAGATAGAGCTTATATGTTATGCCTGTTTTTAAACAGTATTGAAGTAAATGTGCTTAAACTGCCGTTTTTCTACAGTACATTAGATTTGCAACACAAATAAACTTGCAGCATTTCGCGAACATTTTTTTAATCATTTGATACATGTTAAATATAATTCCCGCCTTCTTACCTAAATGGTTTTGAAATTAGAGTTTTTGAAAGCAGCTCGAGCCTTGTAATCCATCCACGAGCTTCATTTCTTCACAGAAACAACTGAGACGCCTAGCAGGAACTGAACAATTGACCTCTGAACCTATAGTTCCTCTTTGAGAACAACAGACCAATCGGAATGCTGGAAAAATGGCAAAGTAACTCAAAACATAAAACAAGCTTTATTTCAATATACCTGACAAATAAAAATAACTATCTATATGTTTTACAAGGTTTATAATGCTGCTTGAATAAGAAGGTGCTTTTCTGTTGTCAGGGCAACAGTTCCAATGTAATGATCGCACTGCTGTTAATTTGTAGAGTGGTCCTCCTGATTTTGCCTCATACTGTCGTGCTGTTCCTTCTAAAATGCTTCATTTCCTGGTAAAGCACTACATTGCATTCAGGCAGTAATGCAAGAAATACCTAGTTATTATTGTTTAAAAAATGAAAGTTAATACAGCATGTGTTGTATTAATGGGAATTCAGATAAAGTAAGGTTTTAAAGCCATTATTTCTCATCTTCACTGCTGATTGTTCAATAAAGAAGTTAAAAGCTTTGTTATGACTGAGCAGCCACTGTTGTATGTATAATCTATATATGAAGAATAATCAAGAAATAGACAAAATGATTCTGTCTTCCTATAAAAATGCTACACACATTCATATTAATCTTTGGTCTGTAAAACTATCCTTTTGCTACACTCATTGCTAAGAAAGCCATTCCACTAAAATAAAAACGAGTTGTGAAGTTCCCCCTTTTTGTGCAACAGAACTGTCACTAAATCTTGTGCTGGAATCAAGGGGTCTTGCTCGCAATAACTCATAAGCAATGGACCACCTAATCTACTCACAGTATTCATCAGCAGTGCCAAACAGCAGTAGAAAGAGATGTACTACCTAGAAGAAATAAAGTGTCATAACGTTTTAAAATGTTATTCCCCTGGATTCACGAATCCTCCGTGTAAGACTTAATAAGTCTTACTCGGAGGCTGCAGTTGAACGGTATGACATCAGCGTGCCATGAATATTCATGAGGGCATGCTGACTCAACTGTAACTCTTACATGGACCGTGTATGAAAGCAGGGGGGCGTGTCCGACTGCCGAGCAGTCTAAATGTCCACGCCCGTGCAAGTGTAGTAAAAGCAAAATGTCAGCACACAAGAACGAGTTTGCTCAAATGTACTTGCACCCAACACCACACTCCTTGACACTGTAAACCCCCATCACAGGTATAAAAAGTAAAATATTTAATTTTTTTTTTAACCCACAATATAGCTTCCCATATTTGCACGTGTGTGCGCGGGTGTGCCCATTGCTTAGCTATAGTTAGCAATTCCGACATGGAAGAGCATAAGAAAGAATGTTTATGCAAACCACACCAAATTGCAATGGTGTAATGGTAGAGCAAATGCACAAAGAGAAGGCATTCACGGTTCGAGTCCCACCACTCCCCTTCTTATTTATGTTTAAATCAGTATTTGAAATAGTACCAGACATATGATTAAAATTTTATTAAAAGCAGTGACATGGCCAATGTATCAGTGAACAAAATATATATTTTTAAAGGACCCAGATATAGAATAGCCTGCTGTTAAGCAACGCTTTACCCAGCTAAACACAGGTGCCCATAGTTAAATAGCGCTTTACCCAGCGCAATAGAGTTGCACAAAGTTTAAAAGCGCTTTACCCAGCGCAATGTGTTTGCGCGGATGTGCATGCTGTGCCATCCAGGGCACGGTAGGGCACCGGGGAGCAATGTAGAGCTAGGTTGCTTAAAAGCAGCCACACCCACTAGCCTGTCTAGACAGTATTAAAACAAAAGAGTGACAAGGTTCGAACCCAGGACCCTGTGCATCATAATCAAAGTAAAGAATCACTAAGCCATGACAGTTTAGGAGATGCAGCCACTATTAGCATACATATGCATAGAAATGGTAGATTAACCATTACTAAGCAGGTCTGCAGTCAGCTTAGAATTCTCAAAAATGGCCAATCACAAAAAGGTGCAGGAAATGTGGCATATTTAAGCCCCATCGGCGGGAATACTCACCATAACTGATTGTGGTACCCATTTGCAGTCAGGATGGCAGGTGTCGGAGAGGGCAGTCACTTTAGAGCATAAAGGTGGGACATTGAGGATTCCAAATATATGGTTTGGCTCCGAGTCCACCAACATGAAGGCTGACTCATGCAGGGCCAGGTTCAATGGGGAGCATACAAGGCAGAGTCATGGAACCAGTTGGCACATGATCTTACCAGTGCCACAGACATTCCTAGGACTGGTGAGCAGGTCCGTCAGCACCATGCAGACCTGAAGCGATGAAAGGAGGACTAATTGAACCGATGGATCCAGGAGGCCCGTCACATGCCCAATACCCCACTATTGAGTATGTAAGAAATGCTATTCTATCCTATAGTATGGATAGGTATGTTCCAATATCCCTTCATTTATATTACAGCTGCAGGTGTTCATTCCGTGAATCAGCAAGCCTATGCTGATAGGCTGGTAAGGCTGTGCCACCAGGCAGGTTAGTAATTATTCAGCTGGTATTATTATAGAATATAAGTGAGGCAGCCTGTAAAAGAGTTCAGTGTTGTAACACAGTAATAAAGATCAAATAAGCCTAGAATAAAGCTTCTGCTAGTATTCTAAGATCAGATAAGTGATGCAGCTTGAAAAAGAGTATTGTAATCCATTAATAAAGAGTAAACAAGTCTCAAATAGAGTTTTCACCTGTATTGTAATATCAGATAACTGCTTCAGCCTGAAAATAAGTGTTCTAATCCATAAATAAAGGACAGACAAGTCATGAATATATCCTTGTATATACTGACATATGAAATAAGTGAGTCAGCTGGAAAGGATTGTTGTAACCCAGTAATAAATGTTAATAAAGCCTGGAATTAAGTACCATCCTGAGATGTAAATATAAAATAAGTGAGAGAGTGTGAGAAAGAGTCTGAAGCTACCAATAAAGGTGTAAGAAGTCTGGAATAAAGGTATACTGCATGCACTACATAATGAAATGAATGAGACAGCCACAACCAAAGAGTGAAATGTTTTAATAAAGTACAATACCTGGACTGTGTCCATCCCACATTTTGGATATGTTGTTGTACCCTTGCATTATGGAGATAGTATAGTTGTATGAAATGCTGAACATCCACAGTTGTCTAGGCCCATATAAACTGGCTGATGGGAATGCCAGTATCTCAGAAGAATATTTATAGTCCTCAACTGTTTCATGTATAGTATGTACATGTTAATCCAGTACATGAGAAGCTTGTGCTTGTGATCCCACAAATGTCAGTGTGTTGCTAGAACTGTACGTAACTGTTCAAATGTAGCAGGATACTTTACCTGAACACAGCCAGATATGAACATATATGAATACAAATGGAATGTATATTAATGTAGCAGTAACATCTCCATCACCAACATTTCTAAGGTTACATACAGGGAACTGTACTAATACATGTAGGGGATATATATCTGCATCTAGTAGGAATGTAGAGTATACGTACAGGTATTTTAAGTTGTTAATGTAATATTATACCCCCCCTATGTTATGTTCACAAATGATGCCATTCCACACCAAACTGGGTATGTGTATTCACAATGAATTCCTATGGACATTTGTCCTGTTGGTTTATACATATCTGCATGTATGTTGATGCATGTGCCCTGTTCACATATCCAAACTTGATGGCCTGTTGCCACCAATCAACCCTGCATGCTGTTGGAATGTCCACTGTTGTTCTAAATATGCATGTGTTATCCTTGCTGCTCAACGTTTGGAATTCATGTGTGTTTGGTTAATGGGAATACTAATGCATGCTGCTATAACTAATTTGGAATGGTGTTGTTTGTTACTAACTCAAAATGCCATTAAATACTGCTAAACATAGGACAACTGGGAAGGCGGGTCCCAGTGGACCCACCTCTCCCACCTCATCTGGCAATTGCACCTGGCACCAGTGCCCAGCCCGGGACCTCCTCCTCCTCCAGTTGCCCTGTACCACCTTCAGGTAGAAGCACTGCAGGGGATGGGGCTTGCCCCCATCTGCAAGCATGGCCGGAGGAGAGCCTCCACTCACCCTCCAAAGGGTCCGGGCTGTGGTGCGTAGTGAGATCAGGCGTTCTGTGACTGATCCCCTATGCCAGCTTGAGGAGAGAGTGGTGCAGCTCATGGGTGTGCCTGCCCCTCATATCCAGCCCCCAGCACAGCTTTGGTGTGGGCTGTGAAGGTGCAGTGGTAACTGCCCATGGGTGGAGATCTCAGTTCCACTGTCGCTATCTGTGGGCTCATGGGCTTGCGATATCCAAACATCCGTCCCCGTCAATTGTGTTTACCCACCACATGTGTCATACTCCACCCATGTATGCATCTTGTTTGTCTTGTCTGTTAACCTCCCCAACCAACCTCCCCCAATATTCCTACTTCCTTTACCTCACATTCCACTCTTACCTGAAAAAAAAGGGCAATCTGTACCCGCAAAAAAATTACGTCCCATACATAGCTTCCCATTTCACACACATGTCTGCTGCACATGTAAACTGATAATTACAATTGGCTGTACAACATACTATGTTGTCCTCACCCCTCTCTCAGGGGTGGAAGGTTTCAAATTTCACTCTAAATTTCAAACACATGCACAGCTGTTGCTAGTAAAGAATTGGGCAGCTATAGACCTTCCCTACATCCTTCCTGCACATCCCGAGCTTGTTTTCCTACTGTCCTACCCTCTTTGTGCCCCATTTTTCACCACTTTCCTATTTCCTCATTTTCTTTTCTTTAAAAGAAATTAGTGTGGGTGTTAGCGGGAGTAAGCACTTTTAAGCAGTAGTCAGCGGGTGTGTGCTTGTGTGCGCTTAGCTAAGCGTAGCTAAGTGTCGCACAAACTCACGCAAACCTGCTTACAACTGCTTAAAAGTGCCTTAGTCACTCTGTATGACAAGGCCTGTACTCTGCTCATCAGCAAAATAAAATACCCCTGTCAGTCTTGAATTACCACTGAGCCACAGCAGATATACAATAGCTTGGTGCTGTAATAAATATATCATGCATTACTATGAGGGAATGTAAAGGGAAAATAGGAATGCCAGAGCAATACATTTCAAGACAGAAAGAAATATAACATGCATTAAAATGAGTGAATGTAAAGGGAAAATACGAAAGCCAGAGCAATACATTTCAAGACAGAAATATAACATGCATTAAAAGGAGTGAATGTAAAGGGAAAATACGAAAGCCAGAGCAATACATTTCAAGACAGACAGAAATATAAGATGTATTAAAAGGAGTGAATGTAAAGGCAAAATACAAAAGCCAGAGCAATACATTTCAAGACAGACAGAAATATAACATATATTAAAAGGAGTGAATGTAAAGGGAAAATACAAAAGCCAGAGCAATACATTTCAAGACAGAAATATAACAGGCATTACAAGGAGTGAATGTAAAGGGAATATAGGAAAGCCAGAGCAATACATTGGAATAACTACTGTTGTATGCTAGTTAATTTCCTAATTCCAAAAGAAAGTAAATACCCCCATGTATCCAGTGTTAGCATTAGGAGGTGTGAATAAACTGACACACTGAGAAGAGTGTGCTGGAAGAAGCAACAGTCAGGTTTCAGTACAACATGCATTTTACTGGCTACAACCCAGCTTCAGATATGAGACATATACCAACCTTCTGACTCACACAACAGTGTCCACAGCAAACAAGCATGGTCCCCACCTTGCAAAACTGAAAGGCCTACACTTACCTAACCTATCATTTTATAGCAGTGTCCTGAAATCACAGTGAGAACTGCAATTAGCACACAGCAGGCTGCATGCAATTACTAAATGGTGGGCACCAATTGGTGCAGAGGCCATCACATGCACATGTTCAGATACCTACAAAAGCAGCCTGTACTTGCTGTCCACACATGCAATAATATCATTGCAGCATATGGAGAGAGAGAGAGAGAGAGAGAGAGAGAACGGGCAAGCAAGCGAGAGAGGGAGAGACAGACAGACAAACAAACAAACACAAACAAATGAACAAACAGAGGTGTTTGGAGACACCAAAAAAATATATATAGATATATCTAAAAAGAAAAATAAACATCAACAGGTGCAACAGACAGAGGTAAGAAATACAAAGGTAAGGCATGTAACAGATATGCATTTGGTGGGATGTGAATGATGTGTCTGAAGGGTACTGTACATACAGTGAACCCTCCATATGTGTGCGCAGTCCATATCTATATGTAAATGCAACTGTTAGTAAAGGCTAGACATATATATGTAGCTGAAGGTTGCTATGTGCACATATCTATGTAGGTTGTAGTGTGTGGCATTGAAAACAGCAAGCAGTGCAGGTATATGTCATGTGGTAGTTAAATGCTGTGGGATTGAGACAGTGAGGCCTGCTACAGCTATACGGCCTGAGGACAGCAAAATGCATTCCGCACAACACTGTGCAATATTGTTACAAAATTGTATGTCTCACAACTGTTTAATGATTGATATTCCCAACATGAAAGGTGGCCAGTATATGTGCCTATATGTGCATGTATAAGTACAGCAATGGATGTTTACAAGTATGTGTATATATACCTGTATATATATATATATATATATATATATATATATATATATATATATATATATATATATATACATATATACATATATATATAGAGAGTGAGATATATATATATATATATATATATATATATATATATATATATATACACATATACATATATACAGATATATAGATATGTACACATATAGATATATAGATATATACATATATAAATATATATAGAGATATATAGATATATACAGATATATATGGATATATCCAGATATATATATATATATATATATATATATATATATATATATATATATATATATATATATATATATATATATATATATATATATATACATATATATATGTGTGTGTATTTTTATATATATATATATATATATATATATATATATATATATATATATATATATATGTGTACAGAGAGAGAGAGAGAGAGAGAGGGAGACACGGGGTCAGACGTACTGCAACAGGTGCCTGGTGACCAACGCATTGACTGAACACCAGTGTTGATACTGCAGTACCATACCCCATTCCAAAACACTTTACACACTAACTACCAGATAGGTGATTGCCTGCCCAACACTGAAGGTGTCAGAAGAGGACATGGGACATGGTGTACAGTAGCCTCCCCTCTGATAATCACAGTTCCACACTAGTCTTGTAATCCCTCTATGTGGTACGTGTCATCACAAAAGGTGTGCCATCTAGGGAAATATAGGTCAGTGTACCCCCTACTCCTCACAATGCCCCATGTGGTATGTACCTCACATGACAACCACAGCAAGTGGAAAGGCCACAGACATACCTAACAAAAAGTGACATTGCCCCAAACACATGCCCTATGCAGCCTGACTCACAAAACCACAGCTAGAGTGCATTGCATACGTCATACACAGAGGTCACCACTGCCGGACATACAGAGGTATGTCACACCCATAGCAGTCAGCCAACCACCATAGCAACACCTCACAATCCCTCTGGGCTACATGACCTAGGGCCCTAATCCTTGTCAATGCACTAAACAGCACATGCTGGAGGTACAGGTTCCTATACACACATATGCCGTACTCTGGACTAAACTACCCATCATTAATAAACATGGCTCCTCATTAGTAGATGCCATACATACCCCTGATGAATGCTATGGAGATAGGTATTGTGCCCTGGTAGTCACCTCTGTGTATCCGTTTGACAGGAGCAAGTCTAATCACATTACATGTGTGTCAAATGGCAGGGTAGCATATGGCTAGGCTGCTGTAGGCCTTGGGCCAATAGTGTAGTAGCAGCCTATGACACAATGCGCACAAACATGTACTCAGTGCAATACCAGCTATGTGAGGTGGAATGAGTGTGATACTGACTGTGTGCAAGGTCTGTAAAGGTGTGATAGCTTAGCGTGAGGTTGTGTCTGTCATGGTAGTTTGTGTCCTAGGTGTGAGGGCTGAGAAAGATGTGTCAGTTATTGGGATGCAGACATAGTAGGATGGCATATGTTGTGACGTAGTACCTTGTGTACAACTGTGGTGTCCCATTGTAGGCTGTAGCAATACATGTATGCTCAGTAAGTGGTACTGCTGGTGAATCCAGGTCACATATGAACTGTTGTACTACCTGAAGCTGTAGGCCAAAAACACCTCAGTATGGTGAATGTTCACATTCCCTGGTATCACTGTCTTGTGTGTTTCCTGTAGTCTGCACAGATCACATTCCTCAGGCATAGGTATCTGTAAGTAGGGGCACACAGTACTATAAGGTACACAGGTAATGCTCATCTGTGTTGGCATACATTTGTGTGTTGTATGTATGTCTAATGTGTGTGTAATGATGCCTGTACCATGGTCGCAATCACATGTGTGTTACAGGGTATGTGTGTGTACCTAGCAACATGTATACTCTCTTACAGCAGTATGCCAGCTATATTAACAACTGTGCACATATGTTAGGTAGGGATATGGCATCAAAGACTAGGGTAGTTTACTGTTAATACTGTAACTGTACATTACATTCATTGCATTGGATGACAATATTTGTCATGCATTAGCTTGATATATACTCCCAGTGTGAGGTTGTGCATTGTATCCAATACAGTGTGTCGAGTACTGGTGTATACTGGTTTGTTGTATGGAGTGCGGCAGCCACTGTCAGGCAGTTGTGGGTTGAGCACTGATATGTGGTATTGAATGTGTGTATCCTCTGATAGACAGACAGATGCTATATCTGGCAGTTAAGTGATATCTGTACTTCATAATGTTGTGTGCCACATGACTTGCTCACACATATTGTTTAATTGTGTTCCAGAGTTATGGCTCATTGCCGCAATCCTGTGTATACAGCTGCAGAGGAGGAGGAGGTCATACAGGTCAGCCTGTATCAGAACTATGCACGGCTTTTTTCCAGGGCCAGCCAGCACCAGCATGAGCGCACTGCACTGTGGCAAGATCTCGTTTGCCGAGTAAATGACATAGGCATGCATAACAGGACATATGAGCAGGTACGCCATCACTGCAGCGATTTAATCAGATATGTCCAGCAGCGTGCATCTGATATCCATAGGCAACAGCTTGCCACAGGTGGTGGGGCACCCATACATCCCCCCCTCACCAGAGTGGAGTTGCTGCAACTAAGCATGGTGGCTCCTGGCATACAGCAGCAGCAACATCATGCATGTGTCATCATGGAGGCCGGAACTACCCAGCAGGACAACATGGAGCATGCAGGTAATATGCCCTAGCTGTAGACTACTGTTACCTGTATTGTTAGAATATGCTTATGTGAGATGTGTACTGTGTGTTTAGCAGTTGTGCTGCCTTTCGTGTGCAATACTGATATTTGGAATAGTATCTCCACACCTGCGACTGTTGACTGTTGTTCCACTGTAGATTACCGCACTCACTCACAGCAGTAATGCCACAGTTGTGGCCACTGATAAACTGTGTCATATTCTTGTAGGTCCCTCTGGTGTGACAGCAGGGCAGACGGTACATGCTGGTGAGTGTGTTAACACTTTAATATTGGTAATTAAATGTGCATGTCATAGGTGAAATGTAGGCCATGTACACGTAACACACCTACGCATAATGCATGCTGTCCATGTTTGCTGTGAGACATTAATCATCTCATTAAAGTCAGTAGCTGCCTCAAGCACATACACTGCACAGTGCAGCAGACACAAGTGTGGCAACACTGTACTGCACCTTAGATATGCATAGTTGCTACAGCTGTACACAACAGAACACATTTATCATATGCAGTACACGAAAACATGCTACATTTCCCATCACACCTGCTGTAAGGTCACACGTCAGTATCCCACATGTCTTGCACACACACACATGCTGTACCTCAGGGGTAGAGTCCTATTATGGGTGTGTGCAACACTCTGCAACACATAACACAGTCAAGTTAGGCAATGCTCCCTATTGGTCACCTCACACACCCATGTACAAGGTGTCTGTGTAATTGTGAACATAGCCACGGCACTGCAGTTCTGGTACAGCATGCTAGGCGGTGGTCTAGCACACATTAGTAGCTGTGAGTGACCACAGGATGCATATTGATGATGGCACAGGGTACTACATCCCATCCAGTTACAGTGACCACAGTACTACTCATAGCAGTCATTGCTTTGCACCTCAGTGTTGTGCGTGTGCAAACATATGCACCTATACACAATATGCATAGCATGTTGTGTGTGTGCTTACATATGCCAGTATACACAATATGCACAATAGTCGCCATCCAAACAAAGTGTCACATATATGTCCTGGAATGCTAGTGGGTGTATAGGTCACTTGACCGTACAAATCACAAACTATTGAAAAACAAAAAAACGAATCAAGCTGGAGCCGTGATAAACAAGACAAATTTAATGTAAGTGCTTTCAGAATAGACAATACTCTTCCTTCATCAGACAAAAACCAATTAATTGGGCATAGTTTTATAATGAAGTTGCGTCCCAATTATCCAATAAATACAAAACGTGTAATACTTTAAACTTGAAAAACGATCATCTTAGCTAAAAACCATATGTAGTAATAGCAATTAAGATAAACCATTCATAGGAATAATGCTAAAATAATATTAAAATAATACATTGCCTAACTCAGAATTCATATGATTTACCCATATGAATGTAGTAACAAAGATAATAAATGCTAAATATTATGTTCTAAATACAGTGTAAAACACAAAACATGAAATATCACTCCAAAACCAATATTCCCCAATGCACATAGAAATAAAAATAAAAATAAAAATAAATCAATATAGCTAAAATGGTGTACTTAAACCCTCTAGCCATAATATGTAATATAATCTCAGTGCTACCTTTTCAAAGCTAGAAGTTTAAGGAAACACTTAACGGAAATACTTTCGTTAAGGCCTGGTGGCAAATATGCTGCTGTTTTTATTTGCCAAAATAATTCTTCCATTTCAAGTTTAATTTGCCAAGGGCCCCCTCTCTCATCTAAGACTATTTGTTTCAATATAGTAAACTTAAAAGTATGGTCTGGAATTCATGTATGTGCCTAGCTAGTGCGTTAGTCATATCTTTCTTACCAATAGCGTATTGGTGTTCATATATACGTTGTTTAATCTTTCTTTCTGTCTTCCCTATATAGAAGGCGGTACAATATTGGCAGGAAGCAGAATAAACTACTCCTTTAGTATCGCAGAAAAATCTACCTTGGACCTTGTAATTTTTATCCCTGGTTTTGAATTCATAGGCAGTGTTTAAGTGTCTGCACAAAAATATCGAGGGATGTACAACAATATGCTAGTAATAAAGCATACCCTCCCCCACCACCTGTTTTTAAATCTAACAATTCTCAAAGTACTTCCTATGAACCTAGACTTAACACTGAAAGCGTGAATAATAACATTCCTAATGTGGAGATCAACATTCCTTCTGAGCATGTACCTATTCCCTGCAGGAGCAAGTGAATTAAAAACTATCCTTATAATAATCAAACTGTTGACAATATTAATAATTAACCAAGCACTAGTCACCAACAGGGTTTTCCAGTGCACCAGCCCAACCAATTGAGCAAATCGAGGACGCCCAAGAACCAAGGACGCCCATGAAACAGAAGGAATCAGCGCAAGAGATAACTAGAATGCATACATGGAATCCACAAATTCTTTCTAAATCAGGAGGGGACTTTTATATTTACAATTATACAGATTTAACTATTTTGCAAGAGATTATTGACTTTTTTGCAATGGGTCTAACTTTTGTTCCTGATTCAAAAATGAATCTAGTTAACACGATAGTGGATCTTAAACTCTTCGCTCGGAAAATTAACCTTAACGTTCTAATGGGAGCAAGCTCTACTCTTAATAGCTCACTTAGAGTCTCTAGCTTGTTTAACCCACCCTTACACCCTAACATACTTTCCTTTGAAAAAAATGTGAAAAATCGATTTTAGATCTTTGAATACAACTAGAAAAAGAATAAAAAGGCAGGTTCTAATATTAATGAAAATGAATGCAATTTCATTACACTTTTGAAGGACTGTAAAATAAGGGTGATGAAGCCCAAAAGGGGGGGTGGTTTGGTCTTTATGGACCATAACACATATATTATGAGCATGAAAAAACATCTTCACACTACAACATATCATTCAGTAAGTTTAAATGAAGTAAACATGGTTCTTAAGAAAATTAGACACATTTGGATGACCTCTTTTTGGAAAGGTCTATTGACATGCAGCTTTTTAACTTTTTAACCATGCCAGCACCTAGAACACCAATTCTTTTCGGGACACCTAAGATCCACAAGAGGATTGTTGACCCCCCCGTTTAGACCTATTGTCGACGGACGTGGGTCTATCACGTACGGATGTGCCAAGTACGTGGATAGCATTTTGAGACCTTTAATTGAGCAGGAGGAGCAAATATTCAGAGATTCTTGGAGCTTCTTAAAGGAGCTCAGTAAAATCCCATTTCACCATGATTACTCATTCTTGACTGTTGACGTTAAGGATCTGTATACAGTTATCCCTCAATCTTTGGGCTTGGAATGGATTATGGAATTCATGCAGCAGAGGAAAGTGAATGATAACAAAATCTATGTTGTAGAGACCCTCCTAGAGATAGTTCTTACTAGTAATTTTATGTGGTTTGAAGGACAAACATTCTTCAAAAAAAACGGGGTCGCCATGGGGTCCCCCTGTGGAGGAAGCTTTGCCAACTGCATCATGGCACATTGGGAGAAGAAGTGCTCCAATTACCAACTGTGAAATAAATTCCTTTTAATTTCAGAACAGCAAGAGTTCTCAATACGTAGTCCAGTACAGCAAACACACAAAAATAAGCCAAGCGCTTTCACCTAGTAAATTACCAGGCTTTTTCAAGGCAAATTGCCTTGAAAAAGCCTGGTAATTTACTAGAACTCTTGCTGTTCTGAAATTAAAAGGAATTTATTTTACGGTTGGTAATTGGAGCACTTTGTTCGGATCCTGTGTGCTGTGGATTCTGTTATTACTTTCATTTGTTTCGTTTATTTTACGTACATTGGGAGAAGACCTTGCTTTTTAAGAACCCAATGTTCCAGAAAAACATTGCTTGGTACACTCGTTACCAAGATGATATGTTTTTATTATGGCAAGGCTCCTGTGAATTAGTCCAAGAGTTTATCACTACAATTACTTCCTTAACAAACTTTCTTGAATTTACTTTCAATCTTCAAAGGGACACCATTAATTTCCTTGATATTTGCATTCAGAAAGATCTTCTTAACTCTAGATTTAAAAGCACAATATACAGGAAACACACATGCTCAAATTCATTCCTCCATTTTTCTAGCTGCCACCCATACTATCAAAAAAGAGCAATAGTTAAAGGGCAGATTGTTAGGGCAGCTAGAATGATTTCTGATGAGATCGATTTTATGGATGAATGTCATTTGCTTGAGAACATGTTTCTCAAGAGAGGGTATCCTACATCATTAGTTTTTAGCATCTCTGCTGAGGTAGTCACCAAAAGACAATTAGGACATTTTACAGCTCTACTGATTATCGACAACGTAGTTGAGGAGGAAATCGTCAGAGATGAACACCAATATCTCCCTAACACTGGAACCCAAAGTTTTACAACTAGTTTCTTACACACTTATAGTTTAGATCATATACTAATTAGGGAAATTCTTAATAAAAACTGGTCTCTTATTACAGAAGACAGCAATTTAAATAAGCTCCTTGGAAACAAACCAAAAATCACTTACAGACGAGGGCTTAATTTAAAGGCATTGCTTGAATACTCGAACAAGCCTTTAGTTAATAACAACAAGGACATGATAAAGTGTGGAGCATGTCAGCAGTGCAGGCACTTAAACACTGCCTATGAATTCAAAATCAGGAATAAAAATTACAAGGTCCAAGTTAGATTTTCCTGCGATACTAAAGGAGTAGTTTATTCTGCTTCCTGCCAATATTGTGCCACCTTCTACATAGGGAAGACAGAAAGAAAGATTAAACAATGTATTTATGAACACCAATATGCTATTGGTAAGAAAGATATGACGAATGCACTAGCTAGGCACTTACATGAATTTCCAGACCATACTTTTAAGTTTACTATATTGAAACAAATAGTCTTAGACGAGAGAGGGGGCCCTTGGCAAATTAAACTTGAAATGGAAGAATCATTTTGGCAAATCAAAACAGCAGCATATTTGCCACCAGGCCTTAATGAAAGTATTTCCGTCAAGTGTTTCCTTAAACTTTTAGCTTTGAAAAGGTAGCACTTAATAATATTGAATATTATGGCTAGAGGGTTTAAGTACACCATTTTAGCTATATTGATTTATTTTTATTTTTATTTCTATGTGCATTGGGGAATATTGGTTTTGGAGTGATATTTCATGTTTTGTGTTTTACACTGTATTAAGAACATAATATTTAGCATTTATTATCTTTATTACTACATTCGTATGGGTAAATCATATGAATTCGGAGTTGGTCAATGTATTATTTTAATATTATTTTAGTATTATTCCTATGAATGGTTTATCTTAATTGTTATTACTACATATGGTTTTTAGCTAAGATGATCGTTTTTCAAGTTTAAAGTATTACACGTTTTGTATTTATTGGATAATTGGGACGCAACTTCATTATAAAACTACACCCAATTAATTGTTTTTTGTCTGATGAAGGAAGAGTATTGTCTATTCTGAAAGCGCTTACATTAAATTTGTCTTGTTTACCATGGCTCCAGCTTGATTCATTTTTTTGTATAGGTCACTTGACACACATTGGGTATGTATGGTGTTTAATATTGCAGTCGTGTAGCATGACATGCCATGTGTGGCACCGACATATCTGCAATATGTCCCACACTCACCATAACCACTGTACACTAGCCATTTAGATCATTGGGATACCTTCATGTCAACATGCAGCAATCATCCCGTGTGTGTACATAGCATGCATGTGCTACACCTGTGCCCACTATTATCTGCTTTAGACACAGACACTGTACTCAGACATTGAGATCTTTGTGTCACACAGATAACACATGCAGCCCTGGCATGTATACATGTGAGTGATGGTGCACAGGGCATTGCAGAGCTGATAATACCTGCACAGCAATGTTGTGTCCATGTACAAATTGTGTTCCAGGGTGTAGCCAATCACTGAACAATGACACAGTTGCAACAAAGCCATGTATACTGCCATTACATTGCAGCGTCTACACTTGCACTGTATGGTCTTGTGCAACACATATTCTGCATGCTGACATGTATGTGGTGACTGTTTACCTTGTGATACTGACACCCACCTTCACCCACTATAGAGTATGTGTTGGATTGCTGGTGTGTGTGTGTATGTTCTGTAGTGAGGAGTGTATTACTGTTCATGTGTGCATGTGTGAATGTGTGCATGTGCGCATGTGCGCATGTGTGCATGTGTGCATGTGTGCATGTGCGCATGTGTGCATGTGTGCAAGTGTTCATGTGTAGACCGTAAAGTGTGTTTCCTGTCTTCTTCTCACAGGTGCTGAGTTAGGGCTGACCGAATGCAGCAGAGAACCTGAAGCCACTGCCACAAATAGTGCTGATGATGAGACATGTATTTTGACACAGGGAGGTTTGACAGGGTCTGTTGTTGGTCCACCAATCGACAGTACAGAGCGTTCAACCCCATCTATGTGCACACTCATACTGCCAATACATCCCTCACCACCAATGGCCATAGGCGAGGGACAGCATACAGTTGGCACTGACCAGGAGAGTGTGGTACCCATGGCACTTGCATGCCCTCACAGCAGCCATAGCCGTATTCCTGGAATGGTACCACATAGGTGGAGGTCCAGGGGTTCACGGGGGAGCACCACTGGTTGTATTGCCCCTGGTAAGTGTGCCCTCACTGGTCTTACGACGTCCGGTATGTTCCGAGCTGTAATGCAGGCTCAGGCATGTATAGAACGGTACACCAGGCAGGGACTTAGGGCACAGAGGACACATTACACTGCTATCAATGACAGCATCCGTGACCTTGCTGGTGCCATCCGGACGTACACCGAGGTCATTGATAGATGTTGGGGGGAGACATTAGATGCCCTCCATAATATGTCATCCATGAGCCAGGACCATGCGGGACGGTTGTGACGTCGACGCGGATGCATGCCAGCAACAGCAACAGCTGGCAGTGGTCACGGATGGCCCCTGGTTCACAGCCGCTCCCGTAGTGGCAGTACCAGCCCCAGCAATGCTGGGGCTGACCTGTCCATTGACCATCCCAGTAGACCACGTGCACATGGCTCTGGCCATTCCCAGCAGGGACATGGGTCCAGTCGTCCCACCTCTGCCTCTGAGGACAGTACCCAGTCAGGGTTGGTACCTGATACTGTCCGTAGCACCCCTGCCAGGCACAGGTACTATGTCTGTGGCCGGAGACAGTAATCTGTATGGCCTAGCAGGTACAGTCTGTGGCTGTCCCACAAACTACTGTATATGGCAGCCACATGGTGGAGCTGTGTGCATGCAGACACACACACATTAACCAAACAACTAGGGCTCACACATACACACACACATTACATCAACATTGGCCCATGCTGTATTGTTGTCACACACACACACACACACACACACACACACACACACACACACACACACACACACACACACACACACACACACACGTGTAGATTGGATGGGTCAATGTCAGGCTCTGGCAAACAACAAAACGCCCTGTGGATGTGATGATACCTGTGTCGCCTCCTGTCATCTTTAACATTGATGGAGGAACAGGCTAACATGGTGCTGATGCATAGGGTGACACTATAGCAGTGTAGCAATATTAGCAAGTTGTCAACAGGAAAGTGTAATGACATCCTTGTAGGTATATCTCAGCAGACATTATTCATCAAAGCTTTGATTGTCAATGTAGCATTGTTTACACCACTGTTAGGTCTGACTATGTATTGTCCACCCATGTGCCACTTGGCTGACATGTAATGTGTTGCCAGCATGTGTTAGTGAGTGGACAGTATGTGTGTGATGTGTGCAGTACAGATTAGCAAGTGTACATCTGTGAACATGGTGGGTGCGCACTGTCTGTATGTACGTGCATAGTGGACACATGGAACATGTGGCATACCCTGTTGTACACATAGTGAACATGTCACAGTATCTTTCAATGGCCAGTATGCATTCTACTACAGTTATGTACTAACATGGGTAGACATGTGTGTATGACATGGGTAGACACCATGCTGTGGGTGATGCTGTTAGTATCTGTCAATGATTTGTGGTCTGGTAGTATACATAACCTCAACAGCATGACTATAAGCAAACATTGGATGTTGCCCTGACAAATGACTCACAGTTGTAGGGAACTCAGTAACAGTTGTATACTTCCGATGCTACACTATAACACTAACCAGTGGTAATTACTGCCACCCATTCCTGTGTCCACACCTGTTTGGCATATAGCCCCCTTAGGTACATGCAAAAACACTAGGGATGTGTCCATCCACATCTGGTAATGCATGCAGTGGCCTACAATCCATTTGCTGGATGGGACACATATCCTACACAAGGGTATCATACAGACAGATGCCTGTCATGTGATACATGCTGTATAACAGTAAACTGACTATGGCATAGTCATCCACATGTACTATACTTACTATCCTGTCAGTATCACATAGGTGGTAGCCCTCAACATGTATGTTGGGCACCAATGTGTACATACTGCCTCATGTTATGTCATGTGTCTCTTGGTATCCACATATCCATAGGTATTGTGGAGTCCCAAGGTGTGTCACATGAGACATTGGAGGCCTGGATGCATATACACAAGGTGGTTGTACACCTATAAAGACTGTCCATTATTGGCAGTCGTGGTTGCGTATGAACATGCCTGACATATAGCCCAGGCATATACCCTCACTCACACTACTGTAAAGTAACTGTCATGGGTGTGTGTGGCACAGATGACCTTGGCCACGGATCACGACAGTGGATGGGCCTGTCACATACATACATATGTGACCTATGATCTGAGAAGCTGTGGCACAACCTGTCAATGGCAACAAATGTATTCATGTAGTATGCAGGCTTCACACCTATGTACTGATTAAGGGAACATGTACACATATATATTTGCTACGCATATACCTGATGTGTGCAATGCACTTACTGTTGTAATCATAATATGCCATAACATAGTAAAAGCAAGACCCACACCGCATTGATCAAAAATGACACACACACACACAGTCAGCACTTGCAGGATTCAAACCCCATACCTAACTATGTTATGATACTAGAAAGAGACGCATTAGCGCAGTACGCTATTTGTTTTACTGGATGGTTTCCTTTCTCCGTCTGTATTTCTAGGGTGGTGCCATCATCAGTCTTTCCAAAGAGGAATGCACATCTGTGGTGTGTTTTCCCAGTCTTCAAAAAGGCCACTCCTTTCAAAGAGAATTGCACATACCCCCCATCAGCGTTTGCAGGATTCAAACCCCTACCTAACTATGCTATGATATTAGAGAGCGACACATTAGCGCAGCGCACTATTTGCTTTACGGGGTGGTTTCCTTTCTCCGTCTGTATTTCTAGGGTGGTGACATCATCAGTCTTTCCAAAGAGGAATTTACATCTGTGGTGAGTTTTCCCAGTCTTCAAAAAGGCCACTTCTTTCAAAGAGAATTGCATACACATATACCCACCCCCCCAGACACAGTCAGCGTTTGCAGGATTCAAACCCCTATCTAATTATGTTATGATACTAGAGAGAGACACATTAGCACAGTGCACTATTTGCTTTACTGGGTGGTTTTCCTTCTCTGTCTGCATTTCTAGGGTGGTGACATCATCAGTCTTTCCAAAGAGGAATGCACATCTGTGGTGTGTTTTCCCAGTCTTCAAAAAGGCCACTCCTTTCAAAGAGGATTGAACACACATACACACCCCCCACACACAAACACACACAGTGAGCGCATGCAGGTTTCAAATCCCTACCTAACTACGTTATGATATTAGAGAGCGATGCATTAGCACAGTGCGCTATTTGCTTTACTGTGTGGTTTCTCTTCTCCATCTGTATTTCTAGGGTGGTGACACCATCAGTCTTTCCAAAGAGGAATGTACATCTGTGGTGTGTTTTCCCAGTCTTCAAAAAGGCCACTTCTTTCAAAGAGAATCGCACACACATCCCCCACACACAACCACACAGTCAGCGTTTGCAGGATTCAAGACCCTATCTAACTACTTCATGCTACTAGAGAGAGAGAGACGCATTAGCGCAGCATGCTATTTGCTTTACTGGGTGGTGACATCATCAGACTGGACATGGTAATGTGTGTACACTTTGTTTTATGCCATTCCAGGAATGGTCCATGTGGGTCGTCAGGTGTCAACAGCTGGAACAGGAACTCATAATCCTTACCTTGTGTGATCTATCTGTGGACACATCGACATTCCTTCATATGTCAACACATATTTATGCACAGCTTGCTGGTTTTGTGGGTACTACATGTGTCTGGGATGTTGATAAAGGGCTATTCAAAGTGCATGTGAGACATGTGTAGCTGTGTTCAGTGATGTATGTCCTGTTTGGCTGCCTTGCAAACAGTCCAGCATGTTTGGGAACCATGATCCGCACATGAACATACCATGGTTAGTAGGGTTGTGTGTATGTCAGCTTCCAATAGCTCAGTTTATGACTTCAACCATGATGGACTCCATGGCTTGCAGATCATACTTCATAGGCATACTGGACTGTACATCCCATGGTGTGTTGTGCACCGCCACTTGCGTGGAGTGCCATATGTTGCTGTAACACATTCAACGGTTCCACATCCTGTGTAGGGGGGAGGTTCAGCTGACTGATCAGGTGCAGGATCTGTTTGTTCTGTAGTTATTGCAAGACACATATTAGGAATCAATGTAGTCCACTTGATGCCATGCTTTTAGCAATGGGGGTAGTTGTTCATCCATTCTACGTGTGATATCTCCTGGTATGATGATATGTACTATCGTCGGTGGGAGGTGGGTATGTATATATGGGCCTGTCTGTCAGGATGTCGGCATTGTCAGTCAGGTACAGTTGGCCCTGACTCATGACATATATGTGTGTACATTGCTATATATGACATAGCTGTCGGAGGTGTCATGATTCAGTCTGGATTCCTTCTCAGCTACTCTTTACAGAACACCAACAAACCTGAGCACTAATCCCTGTTATACTCCTTTACACACTTAGCACCCTACTGATCCTTTGTCATCTGGCTACAGAGTATGTCATGATGATATTCCGGCATGTCCAGGGGTCGGCTTTGTGTGCACTCTCCAGTCCAGTTGGTGAATATTGTGATGTAGACACAATGTCACATCTGCCTCATGTACACAGACAAGACTCTCCTCCTCACAACAAACCCAGATATATGTGTGAGATGCACCTATAGAGACATACAGGGTGCTGAACTCTCTCGACCCATGACTGGCATAGTCTATCAGGTGGTGAAGATAACCACACACACCACATATCAGTCTCACATATCCTCTGGTGACAGCACTCAAACCACATTATCACACATACACATACTCAGATGCTGTAAATGAACTCTGCCTAAGCAGCAGAGACCTCCACAGCAGATACACACACAACTGCTACCCCACTACAATTCCCACACCTCACATAGTTCACAATGTCAATGCGCCACACAGTCACTTGCCTTCGGGTTACACAACACACATAATACACTTGTGATAGGTGACACTTATTGTCAGACACACTGACGTACCACTCACCAGCCCATACAAGGGCATAGTCCCTTTGTGCTGTCTGTTGTGTGCCAGGATCTGCCACATAACACATGCAGTCAGGTCACTACAAAGCAAGTACAGGACTGGCACCATCAATGTCCATGCTGGTGCATAAAACCTCAGATGTTACTCCCTGGACCACATGACATGGTACATGGAGGAACAGTGTCATCATGTAGCCCAGGCCAGTATGACCCTGACCTTGTCTAGCATCTTACACCAACCAAGTATGATGTCACAGTATACAGACAAACATATCACATTTAACACTTGGCTAACAGATTGGTGTCATTCATAGGGGATACAGTGTCTGTCAGCCTGTGGTGACATGCTCAACATGCCACATAGCTTCACTATGCACAGCTTGCACCTGTCACCCTTGGACCTTTGAATGCTGGCTAAGGCTCTTGCTACCACCATAGTGCATTTGTTGAGCAGGGCTGAAAAGACAAACCCACCTACATAGACATCACAGGTTAAATAATACTAAGGGTAATGCTGCTCAACACCAGATGTGTTACCCTCATATTGCGGCCACTCAGGACTCCTCTCAGTATGGGGGATAGCAAAATATGTGCACTAACAGATACCTAGTTCAGGGTCACATATGCACACCAGCACTACCAGGTTATGTTTCATACCATGCTTCCTGACCACAGGACATGGAACGGACAACACAACTAGGGGGTGTATCCCTATACATCACAGATACACACACCTCCGGATTAGTGGCACTGCAGTAAGCATCACAGACCATACATATACAACTACCATTGTTCGAAACTGCCTTTCAGTTTGTTGCCTACTACAGACCACCCTCCCATACTCAGGAACCACACTCGGCTTTCCTGGGAACAGTGGGGGATACGATGGTTTCCACAAACACCATTATATTGGGTGACATCAGATACATGAATATTGACTGGGGATACTAGTCAAGCCACAACAACCTCACCCTACAGTCGCTACAATTTGTACATTCATATGCTATGGCACAACTAGTCACCACAGCCACAAGGGGGAATACATATTGGACCTGATCATCCCCAACATGGGGACTCTATGTTACACACCAGCAATATACCCCTCATTGGTAAGGTTGGAACATACATCTATCTCACTGGACATACGTATACACTCCACACACCCATCCTGGGTAATCTTGGTGAACTTCTGATGAGCCAACGTCTCACTTCACCAAAGCAAGGTGGTATCCTTCAGAGACCTTGAGACAGTGTGAAATACAGCTCCGACTGCTGAATCCTTTACATACACATTCTATGGACTCCTAGTAGACTGCATGGATTGTGCTACCCCAAATAACAACAAGACTCACTCCTCCAATGGCAGGGGACCTGTCTGGTAGACACCAGCCATTATTGAGCTGTACAATGTCAGGAGGAAGCTACTACATAATAGAGCACAATCCAAGACGTGGAAAGCATCTGTGATCTGTACTAGCAGACAGCTATGATCACTCATGTACTTATCTAAGGTCTTCTTCTCATGGACAATTGCACCAGACAAGTAGGACTATCACAAGGCCTTCATCAGTTAGGTCAGGAACCTGGCTGGACACTCACTGATATGCTGTGAGTTACTGCATACTGACTACACTTACCCTGAACCCACTGGCATAGCCAACATCCTGGCAAACAGGTTCAGTGCAGATGTCTCCCCCCATCCCCCCTAGGGAGCAACTATCCATCCCAACAGAGTGTAACCTCCCTGACACCATACAGTAACAGGTGAGTGCTGCCCTCCCCAAAGCATACATTACAGCATCAATGTGACCAGTTGGTGTCCCGGCCTGCATCTTACATGAGCTTCATGACAGACGTAACCCTCACATTACATCACTGTGCAATATTGGAGTTACTACAAGATATGTACCCATGGAATGGCATACAGCAACAGTGTTCCCACTCCACATAGTTGGTGCCAGAACAGACCACAGATAATATTGCCCTATATGCCTAACTATCCTGTTATGCAAAGCTATGGAGTGTATTGTCATGGGACTCTTACACATAGACATCAGGAAACTACAGACACTGTGTCCTACACATTTCAGCGTTGTTGTGGGCAGATCTTTCCACTTGAACATGTTTGTATTCTTTTGACAGTTAACAGGTCCATCAGCATAGGGACAGTTGTACACGCAGCATACCTGAAGCTTGCTAAACCCTTCCACACAATACCCACTGGGCCATTATGCATAAGCTCACCAGCATCGATATGGACACATATCTCACATGATGGATTGCTATCTGGATCAGGGATAGCACCCACATGGTCAGGATTGCAGGTGCCATGTCTGACTATACACCAGTTACATGTGGCATCCCACACAGCTCTGGCCTGGGACCTCTCTTGTTCAGTTTATATTTGTCTGACGTACAGGCTACCACAAGGGGAATATGGATGACCTTGTTCACACTTGACTGCAAACTGGGTGCCATGATCACCTCTCCAGCTGCCACATGCATACTCCAACAGGGTCTCACAGAGATGAATGACTGGTGCCTGAGCCATGGCCTACAGCTAAATGCCATTAGTTGCATAGTCATCCCCTTTGGGAATAACAACATGCCCACACATTAACACATAGGTAGTACTCCATTACATATGGTAGGTGTTATTAGGTGATTGGGGACATGACTTGTTCGTACTGTTGCCTTTGACATTCACGTTGCCACAGTGGTTGGACACACCTTCTATATAAGCAACCTCATCCCATATGGTTTCACATCTAGATCGAGTGATGTCATTGTGCCCCTATACTAATAACAACCGTGCTTGGTTACAATGCCACCTTTGGGGTGTACCTTACCCAACACCTGCAGCAACTGTACTGGCCACAGATACCCAAGCAACAGCTACCCCTCAACAATACCCATGAATCACATATCTCACAAAATCAGTGTGCCTCACAGTCACAGCCCTTAAGGCCAAACAACACACCAAATACACTTGTTATAGGGGACTCTATTGTCCGGAACACTGACATCCCACTCAACTGACTGAACAAGGAGAAGGTCACTGTAAGCTGCCTGTCAGGTGGCAGGATCCACCACATAATGCAAGCACTCAGGTCACTCCAAAGCAGGTACAAGTCTGACTCTGTCATTGTTCATGCAGGTGTGAATGACATGAGACATATCTCCCTGGACTACAAGAAATGAGACATAGAGCAGCTCTCTGATCATGTAGCCCAGGCTGGTATGACCCTGACCTTGGGTAGCATCTTGCCCTCACCAAGAATGATGCCAGAGTATAAAGACAAAATGATCAGTTTCAACAATTGTCTACAGTATTGGTGTCATTTAATGGGGATCCAGTCTGTCAACCTGGGATGGCATGCCCGACAAGTCACGTTGCTTCACTAGGGACGGCTTGCACCTGTCACCCTTAGGCTTTCGTATACTGGCCATGCCTCTTGCCACCCCCATAGTGTATTTTTTAGGTGAGGCTCAAAGGACAAACACACCTCCATAGACAACCCAAAGATACAAAATCTAAAGGTAATGCTACTCAATGCCAGACGTCTAAACCTCAAGATGCACTCACTTGAGGCTCTCCCCAGTATGGAGAATATCGATGTCTGTGCAGTAACAGAAACCTGGTTCAAGGCTCTTGAGAGAACCCCAGCACTACCAGGTTATAACTCATACCATGCGTTTCACACACAAAACTCGGACCAAAGCACAAAAGGAGGGGTAGTATCTATATTCATCAAAGATACCTACACCTCCAGGTTAGTGGCACTGCATGAAGCATCAGAAACCATCCATGTGCAACTAACAGCGGGCCAAACTGCCTTTCAGTTTGTAGCCTGCTTCAGAACACTCTCCCTATTACAGGAACCCCACTTGGCATTCCTGAGAACACTGGAGAATATCAAGGTCTCTCCTAAAACTATGTTATTGGGTGACTTCAACTACCCAAACATTGACTGCAACAACTACTCATGCCCAAACACACTCACCCAATGGTTCCTTGAAGTTATAAACTGTAATGCGATGGAACAACTGGTCACCACTCCCACAAGAGGGAACAACATATTGGACCTGGTCATCACCAACATGGGGACTCTATGTTCCACACCAGAGGTAAACCCCTCATTGGTAAGATCAGACCATTAACAAATTTCCATGGACATCCATATCCCGTCCCCACCCCTAGCCAAGGAAATCACTGTATAGAATTTTTCAAATGCCAACTTTGCACTTCTCAAGACTGAGGTGGAATCCTTCAAAGCCCACGGGCCAGAGGATAATACAGGCCAATCCGCAGAATCCTTTACAAATGCATTCTATGAGCACCTGCAGGAATGCATGGATTGTGCTATCCCAAATAAAACGAAGACTCACACCTCCAAAAACAGGAGACCTGTTTGGTGGAGCCCGGCCATAAATAAGCTATACAACAGAAGGAGGAAGCTACAACATGACAGAGCAAAATCCCAAAAATGGAAGGCATCTCTGATCAGTATTAGCAAGAAACTTCAATACCTCATAAAATCATTAAAGGCCAGTTTCCAAAGGGAAATTGCCCTAGACACTAAAGATAATCACAAGTCCTTCTTTAGGTATGTCCATAATATGGGTGGAAACTCCCAGATATGCTCTGAATTGTTGCATAACGGCACAAAATATACCGGAACTACAGACAGCCAACATCCTGGCAGACAGATTCAGCACAAACCTCTCCCCCCTTCACCCACAAAGGAACAAATGCCTATCCCAACTGAATGTAACCTCCCTGACATCACAGATGCACAGGTGAAGGCTGCACTCGCCAAAGCAAAAAACACAGCAGCTATGGGACCGGACGGTGTCCCAGGCTGTGTCTTACACAAGCTCCAAGAAGAACTGAACCCTCACATTAAGTTACTGTTCAAACTTAGCCTTACTACAGGATATGTACCCGAATAATGGCGTACAGCTACAGTGGTTCCACTCCACAAAGGTGGTACCACAACAGACCCTGGGAACTATTGTCCCATAAGCCTGACTAGTCTGGTCTGTACAGTTATGGAGCATGTTATCATGAAACTCATAAACAAAGACATTGGGAGCCTCCAGACACTGGACCCTACCCAATTCGGCTTTGTTAAGGTCAGATCTTGCCTCTTAAACCTAGTTGCTTTCTTTGAAACAGTTACCAAAGCTATGGATGAGGGCAGGGTAGTCCAGACAGCCTACCTGGACCTTGCAAAAATGTTCAACACAATACCCCACTCGGAAATCATACATAAGCTTAACAGCTTAAATATCAACCCCTATATCACAAGATGGGTTGCAAACTGGCCCAGGTACAGAACCTACATGGTCAGAATCGCAGGTGCCATGTCCGAATACAAACCAGTTACAAGTGGCATCCTACATGGCTCAGTTCTGGGACCTCTCTGGTTCGGTATATACTTCTCTGAGATTCAGGCTAACACGGGGGGATTATGGCTAACAAGGTTCGCAGATGACTGCAAACTGGGGGCCATAATCGACTCTCCAGCTGACACAAGCATCCTCCAGAAGAGTCTCACAGAGATGGATGTTTGGTGCCAGAGCCACAAGCTCGAGCTACATGCTAAAAAGTGCATAGTCATCCCCTTTGTGAAAAACAAGGTGCACACAAATTACCACATAGGTGGTAATCCATTAAGTACAGAAGTAGTAATTTGAGATTTTGGGACCAATGTAGATAGTAATCTCTCCTTTGATAATCACATTGCCAAAGTGGTTACACAGACCTTCTATATATGCCACCTTATCACGAAAGGGTTCGCATCTACATCAAGAGAGGTCATTGTGCCCCTCTACTCGTCAGTCATCAGCCCCATACTTGAATACAATGGCCCTTTTGGTATGTACCTTACCCAACACATGCAGCACCTGGAGAGACCCAAAAGTACCTCTCCAAGAGGATCATGGGCTACAAACAGATGTCATATGCAGCTCAACTAAGGAAACATCAGCTCTACTCAGTTGCTTACCGCCTACTCAGAGGCAATCTATGCCTGACATACAAAGCCATGTCAAAGCCAGAATTAATGGACATGCTCCACCTGAGAAATTCAAGTCCCTTAGAGATACACTGTCCAGGGACATAAACCTCAGCACAAGAATAAGAAGGACATGCTGGAGGGACAGATTAATTTCCCAGAGGCTCCCCTCACTCTGGAATAGAATCCCAATTCATATTAGATATAGCCCCTCGCTGCCCCTCTTCAAGCCAAATCTGGACACATGGATGGGAAATCGCAAATTTCCCCCTGGGGTCTCTTCTGTGTCCCTGCTAGACAGAGGCACAGCAAACTAATCTTAAAGGGTACCTTCTGTGACCTAATTTACAGAGACACAGTAGACTAATCTGATAGGGAGATGGATGCCAAATACACTCTGGCTAGGCTTATAAATGCCCTAGGGCAGATAGCCTAGTATCTACCTAAGAACCTATGAACCTATAAGTTCTGCACCAAGCAGATGTAGGGACTCACACAGATGACCTGCACAGTTCAGATGCAGTAACTCCAGCTCTACTCAGTCACTTACCACCTACTCGAATATGATCTGTGCCTGTTGTTTGCAGTAATACCCCACCCAGAATTAATGGACATGCTCCATCCACCTCAGGATATCCAACTGCTTTGTAGCTGCACACTCCAGGGACATATACTGACTTGAAACTGTAGTTTTATTGGCCAACAGGGGTCATTTCCAAAACTCCTTCATCTTCCTCTCTTAAAACCTAGTTGCCTCATGCTTTTGGCGTCTTTTCAGGCTTGTTGGCTGTTGGTGAAGCACCCACCAATAGGAGAAAACACTGAGAGAAGAAGGGAGCCACTTTTGAGATTGTAAGTTTTTTTTCTCTGTTTATTTGCTAAGTTTTTCTGCATAGCTGCCTAGTTTGAGCATTTTCTGGCTTGTTAATCTTGATTTCTGCATTAGTAGCTGTATTTAGAGCACAACCAAAAGTTGTTTACTGAATTTCCTGTTTGCACTTAATTTTAAATCATTTTTTTCTCAAAACTTGCATATTTTCTGTCCTTGACCTAGCACTCTTGTGTGGGGTCATTTACTGCACTGTTATAACTTGATATTACCTGTGAACCTCTGCTATTTCTGAAAAAACAAAAACAAAAAAAATCTTGCTTTTTTCCCACTTTTCTGAGATTTAAAAAAGTTCAGTTACAGGCTTGCTGTTTCCTGAACTGTTTGTAAGTTTCTGTGAGGCCATTTTTGCTTGGGCTAAAGGAAAGTCTCTCTGTTGATCAGTGGCAGTGAATAACATTGAGCAGCCTTCACTGTCCCCCGTAGAAGTGGTTACTGACTTGAAACTGTAGTTTTATTGTCCGTTTTGGGTCTATTCCTGCTTCTTTCCAGCCCCTGCTATCAAGCACACCTTAACGTGCTTTAGCGCGGAGTTGCCACTAGAGCAGCATCGGTTTAACAAGGTTAAACTTTTTCTGGCTCCATAAAGTCTGTTCTTCAATTTTTCCCTTAGAACTGCTCTGTTAGGAACCTAAACAGTTTACACCTTCACTAAAAAGCACAGCACTTTTTCCTAATTGCTTTTTCTTCTCAAAAGCTCAGCACTTGTCTTAAAAGCATATCCCTTGTCTTATAAGCATTTTCTTTGCAGGTCAAGCACTCCTATATTATACAAATCCCTCACTTGCAAAACCCCCCAGGAGTGCCCACTTCCCTGCTAAGCCCTCTACTTTTCTGTCTCATACCAACTCATAATTCTTTCTAGCATGTCGAAGGGTCAGATGCTGGCGTCCTCTCCTGCCCAGTTGGTGAATCTGGGAATTCTGAGGCAATGTTACAATTGCCTCATGTACACGGACAACCCTCTCCTCCCACATAACACAAACACTTGAGAGATGCAGCTATTTAGCCAAACTGGAGGCTGAGCTCTCTCAACTCAGGACTGGCAAGACCAGGCAGGAGGAGAAGGCAACTACACACACCACAATACAAGTCTCACATAACTCAACCACACCACTGAATCAAACACATAAACACACTAAGACATACTGAGGCTCTGAGTAAAAATTTTACCTAAACAGCAAAGGCCTCCAAAGCAGACACCCAAGCAACTGCAAACTCAAGACACCACACAAACAACACATAAAAACAAAATCAGTGTGCAAAGCAGTCACTGCCCTTAAGGCCAAATACAACACCAAACATACTTGTCATAGGTGACTCCATAGTCAGACACACTGACGTCCCACTCACCAGGCTGAACAAGGAGAAGGTCATGGTAAGCTGCCTATCGGGCGCTAGAATCCGCCACATAACACAAGCAGTCAGGTCACTCCACGGCAAGTACAAGTATGACACAGTCATTGTCCATGCTGGTGTGAACGACCTGAGACGTACCTCCCTGGACTACATGAAAAGAGACATAGAGGAGCTCTCTGATTATGTAGCCCAGGCAGGTATGACCCTGACCCTGAGCAGTATCCTTCCTTCAAAATGAATGATGCCACAATATAGTGACAAGATGATCAGCTTTAACAATTGGCTTAATTTCTGGTGTCATTCAAAGGGGATCCAGTGTCTGTCTGCTTGGGATGACATGCTTGACAAGCCACGCTGCTTCACAAGGGACGGCTTGCACCTGTCACCCCTGGGATTCCGGATATTGGCGAAGGCTCTTGCCACCCCCATAGTGCCTTTTTTAGGCAAGGCTCAAATTCTAAACCTACCACCCTAGAAAACAAAAATGGGAAGAAACTAAGGGTAATGCTGCTCAATGCCAGAAGTCTAAATCTCAAAATGCACGCACTCGAGGCCCTTCTCAATATGGAGAACATCGATGTCTGTGCTGTGACTGAAACCTGGTTCAAGGCTCCTGAGAGCACCCCGGCACTATCAGGTTTTACCTCATATCATGCGTTCCAGCCCCAAAACCCGGACCATACCACAAAAGGAGGGGGTGTATCCATATTCATCAAGGATACCCACACCTCCAGGTTGGTGGCTACGCCCGAAGCATCAGAAACCATCCAGGTGCAATTAACTATAGGCAAAACTGCTCTACAATTTGTAGCATGCTACAGGCCACCCTCTCAAACTCAGGAAACTCACACAGCCTTCCTGAAGACACTGGAGGGTATAAATGTATCACCAAATACCATCATATTGGGTGACTTCAACTACCCAAATATAGACTGGGAACATTACTCAAGCCCCAACTTTCTAGCCCAAAGGTTCCTGGAGTTCATAAATTCAAATGCCATGGAACAACTAGTCACCGTCCCCACAAGAGGAGAAAATATACTAGATCTCATCATCACAAACATGGGGACAAAATGCTCCACACCGGAAGTATATCCCTCTTTGGTGAGATCAGATCATAAACTAATCTCACTAGAAATCCACATCCCGCCCCCACCCCAAACAAAAAAGACCACAGTAAAGAACTTCTCTAAAGCAAACTTCACACTACTCAAGACAGGTGTGGTATCCTTCAAGGCCCTTGAGCCAATGGAAACCACAACCCAATCTGCGGAAGTCCTTACAAATGCCTTCTATGAACACCTTCAGGACTGCATGGATCAGGCAATCCCAAATATTTATTTATTTGTTTATTATTTATTTTACATTTGTTAACTGGGCTAGTCTAGCTGGATATATGTCCATTTTCAGTAGAGGCCCGGGGAGAAAAGCTCCTCACATAAATCAATTACAATGAGACATATAATAAAAGTACAGTAAGGATATACCTTTAGTAATAAGAATCACAATAACAAATAGCTAAGGCATGCTAATAAAAAAATATACTAGGTCATTAGAAGCGTCACAAATAAAAAAGCTAAAGATTAGCAAATTTTTGATAAACTGTTGGAAAAAAAGAATTAGTACAGGACATATGAAGAGATTGAAGAAGAAATACAAGGGTGGAGAAGAGTGAGACGCGAAGGTCTAGTAAGGAAAGGAGAAGGAGATGGAAAAGAGGACAGGGTAGAGAAAAGGTGAAGTGGGACAGAGCATAAGAGGAGAGCAGCAGGGCGAAAAGAAGAATGTATATTTTTGGTTAGTAAAAACAGAGAAAAGTTATGGTAGAGAAGGGGAATGAAGAAGCTTAATCAGGAGTCCTACAGGAGCAAAGCCAGTGATTTTGGAAGTGCTGTTTGATTTTTTGTTTGAAGAGTGGTAAGGAGGGAATTAGAGTGATATCAGTGGGTAGCTGATTCCATGTCCTACCTACAGTATTGGTGAACAGAGAGTCACCAGCTAAGTTATAGGATTTTACAGATTTGGTCATGAGTTTAGAAGATCGAAGGGAGGTAAGATTATTATAGGGGATTAAAAGTTGAGAAAGTATAGGGGTGTTGTCAGGTTGGCAAAGTATCTTGTGGGCAATGGTAAGTTGTGAGATCATAAGGCAGTTTTGTAGCTCAAGCCAGCCTAGGAGTTTTAGGTTATAGCAGTGATGTGTTCTAAAAGGGTTACTAGTAGCAAAACGGGCAATACTATTGTAGCAAGTTGCTAGTTTATTTAGGTTAGCCTTTTTAAGGTTAGTGAAAATAGGTGAGGCGTAAAAGAGAGTAGATATCAGATGGGAGTGGGCGATAGTTGCTCTGGTAGCAGGTGTAAGAAATGGTTTAATGCGGTATAGAGGTGACCTGTGCCTGACATACAAGGCCATGACCAAATAAAACCAAGACTCTTTCCACCAAGGGCAAACGTCCAGTCTGGTGGACCCCAGCCATAAATAAACTTTACAATAAGAGGAGAAAGCTATTACATGATAGAGAAAAATCCCAAAAAGGGAAGGCATCTTTGATCAGTACTAGCAAGAAACTATGATCCCTCATAAAATCATCCAAGGCAAACTTTGAGAAAAAAATTGCCCTAGATTCAAAAGACAATCATAAGGCCTTCTTCAGCTATGTCAGAAACCTGGGTGAAAACTCCCACATATGCTCAGAATTAGTCCAAAATGATACAAAAATCACTGAACCCACAGACATTGCCAACATACTGGCAGACAGGTTCGGCGCAAACTTCACCCCCCTCTCCCCACCAAAAGGAGAGATAACTATCCCAACAGAGTGTAGCCTCCCAGACATCTCAAATGCGCAGGTGAAAGCTGCTCTCTCTAAAGCTAAAAACACAGCATCAATGGGACCGGATGGTGTCCCCGGCTGTGTGCTACATGAACTCAATGAAGAACTAAACCCACACATAAGGCAGCTGTTTAATCTTAGCCTTACCACAGGACATGTTCCCAAGGAGTGGCGTACGGCAACTGTGGTCCCACTCCACAAAGGCGGTGCCTCTACGGACCCTGGTAATTACCGCCCCATAAGCTTAACAAGCCTGGTCTGCAAAGCTATGGAGAGGATCATAATGGAACTCATAAACAAGGATATAGGGGACTTGCAGACCTTGGACCCAACCCAGTTTGGCTTTGTCAAGGGCAGATCTTGCCTTTTGAACTTGGTCGACTTCTTTGAAACAGTTACCAAGGCCATTGATGAGGGAAAGGCAGTCCATACAGCCTACCTTGACCTTGCAAAAGCTTTCGACACAATACCCCACTCGGATATCATAGAGAAACTTACCAGCTTAAATGTAAACCCATATGTCACAAGATGGGTTGCAAACTGGCTAAGGACAGAACCCACAGGGTTAGAGTTGCTGGAGCCATGTCAGACTCCAAGCGGTTACAAGTGGTGTCCCACAGGGCTCAGTCCTTGGCCCCTATTGTTCGGCATCTACTTCTCAGAAGTACAGGCAAACATAGGAGGACTATGGCTGACAAAGTTTGGATGACTGCAAACTGGGTGCCATAGTGGATAGTACATCGGACACAGACATCCTTCAGAGGGTCTCACGGAAACTGATAGCTGGTGCCAGAGCCATGGCCTGAAGTTAAATGCAAAAAGTGTATAGTCATACCCTTGGGAAAAACAAGGTAACCCAAGATACCATATAGATGGCAACCCACTAAGCACAGAAGAGGTTATCAGGGACCTGGGTACCCAGGTTGACAGTGGCCTCTTTGACACTCACGTTGCTAAAGTGGTTGAAAGACCTTCTACATTGCCCATCTGATCCTGAAGGGATTCACATCCAGATCAAGTGAGGTCATTGTTCCCCTGTACTCTTCACTTATCAGACCAATGATCGAGTACAATGCCCCATTCGGGATGTATCTCACCCGACACCTGCAGCAATTGGAGAGACCCCAAAAGTTCCTCACCAAAAGGATAAAAGGACTCCAAAACCTGTCATATACTGCCAGACTGAAGAAACTCCAACTCTATTCAGTTGCATAACGTCTGCTCAGAGGTGACCTGTGCCTGACATACAAGGCCATGACCAACCCGGAATTAATGGACATGCTCCACCTCAAAAAATCCAAATCCACCAGAACCACAAGAGCAAGTCACTTAAACCTTAGCACGGATATAAATAGGACGTGCTGGAGGGATAGATTTATCACCCAGAGACTCCCCATGCTGTGGAATAAAATCCCGGTCCATGTGAGGCAGAGCACCTCGCTGGCTCTGTTCAAGAGAAATCTTGACCGGTGGAAGGGAGATCGTAGGTTTACCCTGGGAATCATCTCTGTGTCACTGCTGGACAGAGGCACAACAAACTAATGGGCACATTATTTCTAACATAAGGGGTGGCGTAAGCCACATAACTTTGGGCTAGGCTTATAAATGCCTTAGGGCAGATAGCCTAGTATAAACCTATGAACCTATGAACCTATACGTCAGCACAGATGTTAATAGGACATGCTGGAGGGACAGATTCTTATCCCAGGACCTCCACTCACTCCAGATTGTGATCATAGTTTCACATAGGCAGGGTCACCCACTAACCACCTACAGGGGACATCTTGACGGCTGTATGGGTGATCGCATGTTTACCCATGGGATATCTTCTGTGTCCCTGCTACACTGAGGCACACCAGCCTAAATGTACATGGGCTATCTTGTGTGATCTACTATTCACTGGCACAGTGTAGTACTCTGACAGGGCTGCAAAAGCCAAACACACTCTGGGTAGGCTTGTACATACCCTAGGGCAGATAGCCTACTATCGACCTCTGAACCTATGCTTCTGCTCAGGATGCACAATATTTATTGCTGATACTGTTTGCATGTCTTTATCGTCTTTGCTTTCCCAGTTTCTATGAACAACTTAGGTATCTGTGGAACATGTTTGATCATGACAGGGTTCCACTATATTATATAAGTGTCTGTTGTCATGTAACTGTGTGCACAGGGCAGATTGCAGGATAGTGAGAGGTTCCTGGGTTAACACATGCAACTGCCAGATATGTGTGGCCCACTGCTGTAGTCAGACATGGCCTAAGTGTGTGAGCATGCCAAGTTCAGGCTTTCCATGTTTTGTTGCCTGACATATGTCTCATTTATTCAAGTGTGTGAGCATGCCCAGTGTGACCTTTCAGTATGTTGCAATCTGAAGTCCACTACATTTCTGGATGTGTGTGAACATGACCAGTATTAACATTTATACTGTGTGTGTTGGAAGTCAAGTTCTGTTCTTACTGCAGGACTCACCTTTGTGTCATAACTCAACAGGGATTATGCTGGGCCTGTAGGGTTTCCATGAGATACTTTGCATAGATTTATCAACATCCCTTCATACTGGCTGAACAGTGCAATGCTGTCATGGTTTAGTGGTTCAGTACTTTAACTATGGTGCACAGTATCCTGGGTTCGAGGCCCATCACTCCTTTATATTTCCATAGTGAGCAGACCTGACTGCTTAAGGGCCAGTTAAGCAAATATGAGCATGTTGGCTTTTGTTCTGCTATGCCCTACTTAGACCAGGCTTGTCCGACATTTGCTGGACATTGCCCAGTATTACTCAACACTGACCACAGTTGTACTAGTTGGTGTGTGTATTCTGTTTGCATATACTACATGGTGGTAAATGCTGTTTAGCACTACCTTAAATTGCTTGACACATGGCAATCATGCCTCAGGTGGTGCTGCAGGGCTGTCTATGTCAGATGTACATACTACACTCCCTGTACATGTTTGAAGCAGGTAGTGTCAACTTAGGCATCCCTTTTACTATATGTGTGGGTCAGAGAGAGGTATCATTTCCAGGGTTCCTACTGAGCCAGTGTATGTGCTATGTGTTTCCTCTTTGCCAAGGCAAAAGCATACTGGGCACGCCTCCTTCTGCCTACTGGGGCAAGCTCAGGTTGTTCCTTCTCTGAGTCACGCTCTGCCTGTGATGACCTTGGCAATGGTGGGGGGCTGTTTGGCCCTGGCCTATGCTGGTCCTGCTGCAGCTGTTTTCACAGGATCATATTATGTAGCATAGCACATACCATGACAATTTGGGTACATGTAGTTGGTGTGTACTGCAAGGCTCCACCAGATGTGTCCAGGCACCGGAACTGTGACTTGAGCAGCCCAAACACACGCTCAATTACATTTTGTGTTTGTGCGTGTGCCTCATTATGGCATTCCTGTTCAGGTGTGTGTGCGTTTCTGATGGGTGTAATCAGCCATGGCTCCAGTGCATAGCCAGCATCCCCCATGATGTCCCCTTTGGAAAATGACTGGTACAGCTGCGTCAGATGCCAGATATGGGAATCATGGTAGCTTCCAGGGCAGCCAGCACACACATTCAGTATTATGCCCTGGGCATCACACATGACCTGGCAGTTGATGGAGAGGAAGCCCTTGTGGTTGAAGTAGACCCTACCCCGCTCACCGGCTGGTGCTTTGATGCGTATGTGCGTGCAGTCTATTACACCCCCTACCTCAGGGTATTCCGCTATTTGCTGGAAGAGATGCATATTGCTGGCCAATACCTCATGGGAATTGGGGAAATATACATGATCACCGACATGTGCTGACATGGCATCCAAAAACTGGTGCAGTACCATGGATGCTGATGCCTGTGATATCCCCATCATATCACCAGTTGGTCTCTGGAAGGTACCTGTTGCTAGTATTCATAGGCCAACACATACCTTGGTTTCCACTGGAATGGGTTCCCCTCTGTTGGTTCTGTGTGTGAGGTGTGGCCTGCACAGCTCAACAATTTGCTGAATGAGGTCTCTGTCCACTCTATAGCGCTCCACTATCTCCAGCTCATGTAGCCCCTGGTAGGTTACCCTGGGCCTGTACACTCTTCTCTGTCTCCTCACTGGGGGTTGGTTGGCAGCATTCCCATTGTCACCATCCTCAGCATGTTGCATATGTCAGCTTATGACAGCAATGGCAGCCCCTAACATTTCTTTGTCTCAGTTAAGCCTTTTCAGTATTCACTTCTCTTAGCTTACTGCAGTGCTGCAGTGTCTCTGAGCAATACATGGTGAAAAGTTGTTTGCAGAGTTTTAAGTGCTGGGCTGGGCTGGGCTGGTTTACTGCCTGTGCAATTGCCTGATTCTGATTATTTCCACCTGCTAGCTCTGCTGACTCTCCCTGGTTAACTTCCTACTGTTTGTTGTGCTTCCCTTTCTCTTTCCATTTCCTCACGGGGACAGCGCCGCACACACTAGCGCAGATGCGCGTAAACGTGATAACACGGGCACGCACAGGCTTAGACGGAGTTACACTAGCTAATTCCTGCTTAAATGCGCGCACACCATCGCAAACATGCTCACAATACTGTAAACTGCCTTATACATGCTTACTCCGGCTTAAACGCACGCACTCACGCTTACACGCGTGCACACTGTCTTACTAGGGTTTACAGGTGCGCACACTTGCACATACACATTGTAAGCATTTTTACAAGAAACTTTAGTGATATCCACAGTGTGCACCTTCTTTTTCTTGACTTTAGCTAGGATACCTGATGAAAACACCTCTTCCAGTGATGAGCAACTGACAGCTAACTCATGCCACTCTGCTCCAATAAGCTTATCTTCTTTCATACATACCCCCTCCTGATGTCACCTATATCCTACTTTGTTACTCCCCTTATCCTAGTATTACACTCCACTGACTGTGCTCATTTGCTATGTAGACTTGGGATTCACTATTCTTACCCTTATTTGCATAGGATTGCCTACTAATGCTTGGTCACATCTCTTAGACTGGGTTCCCCCCTTAGCAACCCCTACTCAGTAGCCATGTTGTCTTCAGCCTGCCATTGCCTTGCATTGTACATTGCAAATACCCATAAAATCCACATTTGTGGGTTTTAATTTTTATTTTTCTGGGTTTTTTTGGAGCGCAGCCCGTTTGCGTGAAGCTGCGCTACGCTTAAACATGGAAAATCGGACAAAAAAAAATTCATTTTTTTCATTTTGCATCAGGAAACATTGCCAATGGCCATATATTTGGCCATTGGCATGCTTCCCCTACTGGATGCAACCTTTATTTGGAGCTTTCACAGCTCCTTTTTGCTATTTGCAGAACGGTACTCAGTTGTCAACTGAGTGCATTTCTGCAGATAACACTACTCTTACTCAGACAGGTTCGGGTTTCCTGAATCGCAAATCTACCTCATTTGCATGCCTTTCAGCTGCAATTGAGGTAATTTGCATGTCCCGGCCCTGTCCGTGTAAGAGCTGTTTTAGGAGCTTTCTTGCACGCCCCTACAGGCTGTTCCTGGATCGCTCGTCGGACATGATGGCTGCATGGAGTCTTACTCTACTCTTAGACTCCATGCAAGCCATCGTGAATCCGGCCCATTAAGTTAAGGTACTGTCCCTCTTACAAACACACACCTTGAAAAAGTAATACAAGATATTTCATCAGCTCATTGGGGGTGTTGTCCTGATAATGGAAGAATACCAATAAAAATATAATAAAAAAGCAGCACAGACACTTAATGCAATACATTTTTTAAAACATTGGTTATGTGCAGAGATGGTGCACAAATGCATTACATACTAAAGAAGTATTGGTTAAAACGTCAATGCTAAAGTATTTCACCCTTAGTTTTTGTAATAATTTTAAGGGATACTGTGTTATACTGTTGCCATAACTTGTTAACTTTATGATGTGATGCGTTTTTTTTTTTCTCTAAGTCTTGTTAGTACCTTGCAAGACACATTATGAGAAAATATAGAGACTAACCAAATATTAAATGTTAAAATATTGTGGCTGAAGGTCAAAAAATATATGTACTATTGCATACTCCTTTTCTTTTCTTTTTTTTTATACTGTTTCCCCAACTTGACACCCCATAGGTTCATAGGTTCATATTAGGCTATCTGCCCTAGGGCATTTATAAGCCTAGCCAGAGTGTGTTTGGCTTTTGCCACCCATTTTAAATTAATTTTGCTATGCCCTTTTTCGAGGTTAGTATACTGTGCCTCTGTCTAACAGTGACACAGAAGTGATACCCGGGGTAAACCTATGATCTCCCATCCATTCATCAAGATTCCTCTTGAAGAGAGTCAATGAGGGACTCTGTCTAACCTGGACTGGGATTTTATTCCAGAGTGAAGGGAGCCTCTAGGTTATGAATCTGTCCCTCCAGCATGTCCTATTTATTTCAGTGCTGTGGTTCAAGTCTCTCGAGCGCGTAGCTCAATGGGATTTGGATTTTCTGAGGTGCAGCATGTCCATTAATTCCGGGTTGGACATGGCTTTATACGTCAGGCACAGATAGCCTCTGAGCAGGTGGTATGCCACTGAGTAGAGCTGGAGTTTCTTTAACCGGGCAGCATATGGCATCTGTTTGAGCCCTTTAATCCTCTTGGTGAGGTACTTTTGGGGTCTTTCCAGTTGCTGCAGGTGTCTGGTAAGGTACATCCCAAAAGGGACATTGTACTCAATTATGGGCCTGATGAGGGATGAGTAAAGAGGCACGATGACTTCCCCTGATCTAGATGTGAATCCCTTCATGATTAGGTGGGCTATATAAAATGTTTTTCTAACCACTTTGGCCACGTGGTTGTCAAATGAGAGATTGCTATCAACTTGGGTCCCCAGGTCCCTAATGACTTCTTCTGTATTTAATGGATTACCACCTATGTGGTAATTTGTGGGCACTTTGTTTTTGCCAAAGGGGATGACTATACACTTTTTGGCGTTTAGCTTGAGGCCATGGCTCTGGCACCAGTTATCTGTTTTATGAGGCCCTCTTGGAGGATGCTTGTGTCAGCTGGAGAGTCGATTATGGCACCCAGTTTGCAGTCATCTGCGAACTTGGTCAGCCACAGTCCTTCTGTGTTGGCCTGTACCTCCGAGAAATACATACCGAACAAGAGAGGTTCCAGGATTGAGCCTTACGGGACGCCAGTTGTAACTGGTTTGGAGTCTGACATGGCTCCAGCAATTCTAACCATGTGGGTTCTGTCCTTGAGCCAGTTTGCAACCCATCTAGTGACATAGGGGTTTATATTTAAGCTGGTGAGCTTATCTATAATGCCCGAGTGGAGTATTGTATTGAAGGCTTTTGCAAGACCCAGGTAGGCTGTGTGGACCGCCTTCCCCTCGTCAATGGCCTTGATGACTGTTTCAAAGAAATTGACCAGGTTTAAGAGGCAGGATCTGCCCTTAACAAAGCCAAACTGGGTAGGATCCAGTGTCTGTAGGTCCCCAATATCTTTATTTATGAGGTTGAGGTCCATGATGATCCTTTCCATAGCTTTGCAGACCAAGCTAGTCAGGCTTATGGGGCGATATTTTCCAGGATCCGTTGAGGCACCACCTTTGTGGAGAGGGACCACTGTTGCTGTCTGCCACTCTTTGGGTACATATCCTGTAGTAAGGCTGAGATTGAACAGTAGTTTTATGTTTGGGTTTAGCTTTTCTTGGAGTTCATGTAGGACGCAGCCCAGACACCGTCTGGTCCCATTGATGCTGTGTTTTTTGCTTTGGAGAGGGCAGCTCTTACCTGAGCATCTGAGATGTCAGTGGGGCAGCACTCTTCTGGGATAGATATTTGCCCTTTTGGTGGGGAGGGGGGGAGTTTGCGCTGAAACTGTCAACTAGGATGTTGGCAATGTCTGTGGGTTCGGTGTATTTTTTGTCATTTTGGACTAATTCTGAGCATATCTGGGAATTCCCACCCAGGTTCCTAACATAACTAAAGAAAGCCTTGTGAATATCCTTAGTGTCCTGTGCAATTTTTCTCTCGAAGCTGGCCTTAGACAATTTTATGAGTGCCTGTAGGTTTTTGCTAATACTGATCAGAGATGTCGTGCCTTTTTGGGATTTTGCTCTATCATGTAGTAGCTTCCTCCTTCTATTGTATAGTTTGTTTATGGCTGGGATCCACCAGACAGGACGTCTGCCTTTGGAGGATTGGTTCTTGGTTTTATTTGGGATTGCATGATCCATGCATTTCTGAAGGTGTTCATAGAATGCGTTTATAAAGGATTCTGCGGTCTCGGCCATATTTTCCACAGGCCCGGGGGCTTTGAAGGATTCCACCTCGATTTTGAGGAGTGTGAAATTTGCTTTAGAGAAGTTTTTCACTGTGGTTTTCTGGGCAGGGGATGGGGTCAGGATGTGAATATCCAGTGAGATTAGTTTATGGTCTGATCTTACCAGTGAGGGATACACGTCTGGTCTGGAGCATAGAGTCCCCATGTTGGTGATGATCAGGTCCAGTATGTTTTCCCCTCTTGTGGGAGTGGTAACAAGTTGTTCCATAGCATTTGAGTTTATAAATTCTAAGAACCTTTGGGCTAGGGTGTTGGAGCTAGAGAAATGCTCCCAGTCTATGTTTGGGTAGTTGAAGTCCCCCAATATAATAGTGTTTGGAGAGACCTTCATATTTTCCAGTGTTCTCAGGAAGACCGAGTGGGGTTCCTGGGTTTGGGAGGGTGGTCTGTAGCAGGCTATAAACTGGAAGGCAGTTTTACCCACAGTAAGTTGCAAATGGATAGTCTCTGATGCTTTGTGCTGTGCCACCAGCCTGGAGGTGTGGGTATCTTTGACGAATATTGGTACTCCCCCTCCTTTTGTGGTTCGGTCCAAGTTTTGGGGCCGAAAAGCATGGTATGAGGTATAACCTGGTAGTGCTGCGGTGCTCTCGGGAGCCTTGAACCAGGTTTCTGTTACTGCACAGATATCGATGTTCTCCATGCTAAGGAGAGTTTCGAGTGCATGCATCTTGAGGGTTAGACTTCTGGCGTTGAGTAGCATTACTCTTAGATTCTTATCCCTTGTGATACCTATGGAGGTGGGTTTGTCTTTTGAGCCTTGCCTAAAAAAGGCACTATGGGGGTAGCAAGAGCCTTTGCCAATATCCAAAAGCCCAGGGGTGACAGGTGCAAGCTGTCCCTAGCGAAGAATTGTGGCTTGTCAAGCATGTCATCCCAGGCTGACAGGCATTGGATCTCCTTTGAATGACACCAATACTTAAACCAATTGTTGAAATTGATCATCTTGTCTTCATATTGTGGCATCATTCTTGGTGAGGGTAAGATGCTACTCAAGGTCAGGTATCATACTGGCCTGGGCTACATGCTCAGAGAGCTCCTCTATGTCTCTTTTCATGTAGTCCAGGGAGGTACGTCTCAGGTCATTCACACCAGCATGGACAATGACTGAGTCATATTTGTATTTGCGTTGGAGTGACCTGAGTGCTTGTGTTATGTGGTGGATCCTAGCACCCAACAGGCAGCTCACCGTGACCTTCTCCTTGTTCAGCCTGGTGAGTGGGACGTCAGTGTGCCTGATGATAGAGTCACCTATTACAAGTGTATCAGGTGTGTTGTTTAGCCTTAAGGGCTGTGACTGTTCGGCACACTGGCTTTGTGAGCTATGTGTTGCACATGTTTTGTTTTGGGGTAGCGGTTGCTTGGGTGTCTGCTTTGGAGGTCTCTGCTGCTTAGGCAGATTTTTATTTAGAGCCTCTGAGTATGTTTTGTGTGTTTATGTGTTTGGTTTGCTCGTGATAGGTCTATATGAGACTGGAATTGTAGTGAGTGTGGTTTCCTTCTCCTCCTGACTGGTTATGCCAGTACTGAGTTGACAGAGCTTAGCCTCCAGTTTGGCTATATGGTTGCATCTCTCACATGTGTTGGAATTTGCTGGGAGGAGGAGAGGGTTGTCTGTGTACATGAGGCAGTTGTAACATTGCCTCAAGATTCCCAGATTCACCAGCTGGACCGGAGAGGAGATTGACAACTGACCTTTGGACGTGCTAGAATAGTATTGGGAATTCCTTTATCATTGAAAAAAAGGGCCAATGGGGAACAAGGTACTCAAGGGGAGTTTGTGAGGGTGTAGTGCTTTGAATTTTTTAGTGCTGACTTATATAATTGCTTTAGTGAGCAAGTGTCAGGTAACTTAAATGCAATGTGTTACAGGTAACTTAAATGCAAAAACAACAAACAGTAACTTTCTTTCAAGTGAAACAAGGAAATAAGTAGAGTAAGCAATGCAGATATCACTAGGGATCCACAGAAGCGCTGAAAAGCCGCGTTTTAGGTGGAATTAGCATTTCAGGGAAATAACAAGCAAACAAACAACAAGCATACAAACAAAGCTAGATTCAGCAGGCCTGGATCTAGTCTATGCTACAGCAAACAAGGTGTACCAATTTCAGTAAGAAACAGTTCAAATATGCAGGCACTATAAGCCTTTAACCAGAAATTCCCAGCTTAGAAGGGCAGAGTCCAGCCTCTCCTCCCACAAGAGTGCAGACCACGAACCTTCTTAATGTAAAAGAACTGGCATGAACCCAAGTGCTTAAACCAGAACTAATACACTTTTAGAATAACAGACACTGAGCCCTCTATCAGCAGTTCCCAACTTAGAAGGATGTAAGCTACCTGTCCTGCCACCACAGTGCAGGCCACAAACCTTCCTAATGTAAAACAACTGGTCTGAAGCCCAAGTGCTTAATCCAAAAGACTTAAAATGATAGCTACACTTTAATCAAGTTACTACCAAGCAGTAATAAATACAATTGTATACTTTAAAAAATGCCTGGATTAGTGCTCAAGTTATACAAACAAAGCTAGATTCAGCAGGCCTGGATGTAGTCTATGCTACAGCAAACAAGGTGTACCAATTTCAGTAAGAAGCAGTTCAAATATACAGGCACTATAAGCCTTTAACCAGAAATTCCCAGCTCAGACTGGCAGAGTCCAGCCTCTCCTCCCACAAGAGTGCAGACCACGAACCCTCTTAATGTTAAATAACTGGCCTGAAGCCCAAGTACTTAAACCAGAATGAATACACTTTTAGAATAACAAACACTGAGCCCTCAATCAGCAGTTCCCAACTTAGAAGGATGTAAGCTACCTGTTCTGCCACTACAGTGCAGACCACAAACCTTCTTAATGTAAAACAACTGGTCTGACACCCAAGTGCTTAAACTAAAAGGCTTATAATGAGTTACACCAAGCAGTAATAAATACAATTGAGTACTTTTAAGATGATGCAAAAGCAAAATAAAGTAGGAAGAAACACAAATACAGTAAAATCAGATATATATATTTTTTAAGTAGAAAGAGAGAAAGGAGTAGCAGAGACTAAGCTGATTGGCCTTCTCAAATGTTCTCCCTGTACTGGGTAGAATGAGGTAATGACACTAGACTGGGAGGTGGGTCCTAGATCAAATTTACACTAGGGGTGGGCAACTGCAAAGCCACCAACTATAAAAACAGTATACAATAGGGAGGGAGGGTGGGAAACAAACTGCAGAAATGTTTCTCACAGCTGAAAAGCAGCAGTGAGCCTTTAAATGAAAGTTTTTAACAGCTAAAGGAGCCTCTAGAAAAAAGACTTTAACTGCAACAAGTTATCAGAAACAAACAACCCAACAGATGCTTAATAAAAGTGGATAATTTCCAGTTAATACCTCACACACAGTGAAACTAGCTAGAAAAATGCACAGTACACAAAGTGCTATAAATAACAAAGAAATGAAGAACAAAATAAACAAAAAACAGGATACTTAATGTTATATATTATAGCTCTGAGTTTCCTCAGTGTCCTTTCTTTGATCAGCTCAGTGTGAAATGGCAGAACACTCATAATTGAACTTCTTAGAAAGTTGAAACTTGAGACAGCTTTTAAGAAAGAAATCTCAAAAGAACCAATGAGGTGCATAGTCTAAGCTGTAGTCCAGGTGACCTCAGTCAGCCAATGACCTCAAACAGTTCTTTCTCACTGAAATGCCTGATGGCTTTGGCTAAACCAAGATGTCCCTAAATATGTGCTCAGACACACAGCCTCCACAAACACTAGGCCCAAATACAATCCTGAATATGGAAATGCTACAAATATCCCCACTACTTAGAAAAACTGCAGAAATGTTTCTCACAGCTGAAAAGCAGCAGTGAGCCTTTAAATGAAAGTTTTAAACAGCTAAAGGAGCCTCTAGAAAAAGAGTTTAACTGCAACAAGTTATCAGAAACAAACAACCCAACAGATGCTTAATAAAAGTGGACAATTTCCAGTTAATACCTCACACACAGTGAAACTAGCTAGAAAAATACACAGCACACAATGTGCTATAAATAACAAAGAAATAAAGAACAAAATAAACAAAAAAACAGGATACTTAATGTTATATATTATAGCTCCGAGTTTCCTCAGTGTCCTTCCTTCGATCAGCTCAGTGTGAAATGGCAGAACACTCATAACTGAACTTCTTAGGTAACAGAAAGTTGAAACTTGAGACAGCTTTTAAGAAAGAAATCTCAAAAGAACCAATGAGGTGCTTAGTCTAAGCTGTAGTCCAGGTGACCTCAGTCAGCCAATGACCTCAAACAATTCTCTCTCACTGAAATGCCTGATGGCTTTGGCTAAACCAAGATGTCCCTGAATATGTGCTCAGACACACAGTCTCCACAAACACTAGGCCCAAATACAAGCCTGAATATGGAAAAGCTACAAATATCCCCACTACTTAGAACAAACTGCAGAAATTTTTCTCACAGCTGAAAAGCGGCAGTGAGCCTTTAGATGAAAGTTTTAAACAGCTAAAGGAGCCTCTAGAAAAAAGAGTTTAACTGCAACAAGTTATCAGAAACAACCCAACAGATGCTTAATAAAAGTGGACAATTTCCAGTTAATACCTCACACACAGTGAAATTAGCTAGAAAAATACACAGTACACAAAGTGCTATAAATAACAAAGAAATAAAGAACAAAATAAACAAAAAACAGGATACTTAATGTTATATATTATAGCTCCGAGTTTCCTCAGTGTCCTTCCTTCAATCAGCTCAGTGTGCTCATAGATTAGTATTAGGATAACTGCCCTTGTGAGCCAATTTAAGCCTAGCCATGAAATATAGCATTTGTAGTAACGTTCTGAAATTTTCTTTTTTCTTAAATTTTATATGACCTAGTTTATTCAAACAAACTTCTGTTTTTGCGGGAGGGGAAATGAAGGTTATAATAGCATAAATACTTTATTTAATAGATAGTTTATGCACACACAAATTTAAAAGTTTGTTGTTACCATTCTCTGAATGATTGATTGTAAGAATAGTAAGGTATTATATATTACTTACATTCAACCTTAATCAAAATATTAGTTCATATAGACTCAAAAATATATAACCCTATCTTCTTTTTGATTATTAGTGAAGCATACAGTTGCAGTGACCCAATGTTATTGAATATGTGCTGGCAGACCTGTGGCTTGTATGTAACACATATTAATTCAGGAACACTAGGTTCCATGAAGAAGGATGTTATTGTAAATACTATTTTACCTTCTTTAGTTGTTACAGAAACTCAGTCCATAACAAATGTTGTTTTAACCTACAAGGTAAATCCCCTAGGAAATCATTATAGCTATTTTGAACTAGTATACATTTTAAATGGTCTTAATGTATAATTGTCTATCGTTGAATGCTAATGGGCTAAATAACCATATTAAAAGAGCAAGCATTAATAAATACCTTTCTTTACATAGGGCTGATATAGTATTTCTTCAGGAGACACATTTAATATCCCAAGACTTAAAAAAGCTAACACTAAAAGACTATAAAATATTGACTAGTTCCCAATTTAATTACAAAAAAAGAGGTGTACTAATTCTTTGGAAAAAAAGTCTAAGGCTTCCTGAAATTGTAAACTCATATATAGACAAAAAGGCTATGCTAACTTTAGTAGTAATTAAGCTTGAAAGGAAATACTATACACTCATAAACTCTTATTGGATCCCTGGAATTGGTACAAAGTCAGTAAAGAAATACTTAGACATTATAACTTTACATTCTAGAGGAAAAATGATAGTCACAGGGGATTTTAATTGTATTCTTTCATCTGATGAAACTACAAGTTCTAAAACCTTCAAGACCTCCCCTGTAGCAAAACACCTACATAATTACATCAATACAAGAACTTTAAAAGAAATATACCATATAAAACTTCCCTCTTCCGTAAAGTTCTCTCACTATTCATATAGGTTTGGAACACAAACTAATATAGATAAAGTCTTAGTGTCAAATTCTTTACAATCAAAAATAGATAATGTATTATTAATATCTTGTCCCCTTTCTGATCATAATGCCGTTACTTTTAGTATAACTTTTCAAACTGAACCCTTAATACATTGCCAAAGAATACCAGCTTATATTATGAAAATAAAAGGCTATCAAGAATGGATGTTATCAGGAATTAATCAGTTTTTAGAAACAAATAACAATGGAGAAGTATCGGATACGATTCTATGGGACACCCTCAAAGTTGTATTATATGGAAAAGTTAAAATGCGGTATATGCAAAAAAGAAAAGAATGGCATAAAAGACTACAAGATATTCAAACTGAATTAGATAACTTAACAGGTAATCTAACACCAAATGATAAGAAAGTCTTAGATAATATAAATAAATTAAACAAAGAATATCAAAATGTATTGCAACACAAAATATTTATAAATCTAGAGAAAATTAAATTATGTTCATACTCTATCAATCCTAAAATTCTACATAGAATTACAGTACACTCAAAGTACTTGAAAGAAAGAAATCACATACAATAAATTACATATGTTGAAAATATGCTGTATTCAACTGGACGTATAAGAGAATTTAAGTACCTTTATCTGCACTTTTTTCAAAGAATACAGTATTTAAATTGATTTAACTGTGTTGCAGGAATATATATTAACTGAACTGAAAATTTTGAGTCTGCTCTTCAATCAGTGCTGCTGAATTTCATTGTTTGTTAGTAATTGCAGGTGTGGGGGTAGACACACTCTTTGATTTCCTGTCCTTGCCAATTTAAGTGGTACAGTTTGAAATATTTTATGCTTAAAAACCTCAGCTTTGGCTGGCTAAGATCTAGCTGTATTCAAGTGGACGTATAAGAGAATTTAAGTACCTTTATCTGCACTTTTTTTCAAAGAATACAATATTTAAATTGATTTAACTGTGTTGCAGGACTATATATTAACTGAACTGGAAGTTTTGACTCTGCTCTTCAGTTAGTCCCACTCACCCTCCCTGTTTTTGTTTTGGTGTTAATCTTAGTGGCCTTGAAACTGCCCGCCCCCTCTTGTAAATTTGTGTTTGGATACTCCTTCTGGGCCCATCTCATTTGCTCACTCAACTGAGTGCAGTGAGATAATATTCTGATTTCAGGCACTCCTACTGTGTAGAAAGAGAGCATCTGGGAAACAGAAGAAAAAAAAATCGAAGCTTGTTTCCTGCCTTTCCTGTTAAGTGGTATAGACTGTTTGTAGGCTTCTGAGCCCCCAAGCCCTTCTGTGTTGGAGGGTAGCCTTCTAGCTTAGTTTTTCTTTCTTACAACTAGTCAGTTTTCTAGTTTCAGCACTCAAATCTGTTTCTTTGAACTCAGCACTTGTTCAGAACTCATTGTAAGCACTACATAAGCTGCAAATTACTACAGCACTCAACTTTCCTCACTTGTCTAGTGGAAAGCAATTTTTAGTACTTAATAAATAAGCACTTATCCAGGCATGTCTAAGGGTCAGCTTCTAGTGATTTCTCCTGTCTACCTGATGAATCTGGGCATCTTGGGGCAATGCAGCAATTGCCTCATGTACACAGACAACCCTCTCCTGCTACCACCCAACACTACAACCTGTGAGATATGCACTTATATAGCCAAACAGGAAGCAAAGCTCTCTTCACCCAAGACTGGACTAGACAGTCAAGAGGAGAGGGTAAACACTTGCACCAAACCACACTCATCACATAGTCCCTCAAAACCCACACCACCAAAACACACACATAGAAACACAAAACACACACTTACATTCGCTGAGGCTCTCAATAAAAACCTGCCCAAGCATCAGGGACATCCAAAGCATAAACGCAAGCAAACTCCACCCCCCAACACAACCTAAATGACACATAGCCCACAAACTCAGTGTGCCAATCAACCACAGCCCATAAGGCATAACAACGTACCCAACACTCTAGTCATAGGTGACTCTATAGTCAGGCACACTGATGTTCCACTCACTAGACTAAACAAGGAGAAAGTTACTGTCAGCTGCCTGTCAGGTGCCAGGATCCACCACATAATGCATGCACTCAGGTCACTCCACAATAAGTACAAATATGACACTGTCATTGTCCATGCTGGTGTGAATGACCTGAGACGTACCTCCCTAGACTACATGAAAATAGACATGGAGGAGCTCTCCGATCTTGTATCCCAGGCAGGTATGACCCTAACCCTGAGTAGCATCCTGCCATCACCCAGAATGATACCACAGTACAAGGACAAAATGATTGACTTCAACAATTGGCTAAGCTTCTGGTGTCATTCTAAGGGGATCCAGTATTTGTCTGCCTGGGACGACATGATCGACAGTCCAAGATGCTTTGCCAGAGAGAGCCTGCACCTGTCACCCTTAGGATTCCGGATACTGGCTAAGACTCTTGCCACCCCTATAGTGCCTTTTTTAGGCAAGGTTCAAATGACAAATTCACCACCGTAACCGGTACAAGCAAGCAAAATCTGAGGGTAATGCTACTCAATTCTAGAAGTCTAAACCTCAAAATGCACTCACTCGAGGCACTCCTTAAAATGGAGAACATTGACATCTGTGCAGTGACAAAGACCTGGCTCAAAGCTCCAGAGAGCACCCCTGCATTACCAGGCTTCAATTCATACCACACCTTTTGGCCACCTAACCCAGAAAGAAGCACTAAAGGTGGAGGCGTGTCCATATTCATTAAGGATATCCACACCTCCAGGCTAGTTGCACAGCATAAAGCATCCGAGATTATCCAAGTGCAACTAACTCTGGGCAAGACCGCAATCCAAATTGTAGCTAGCTACAGACCCCCCCACCATGCCCCAGGATTCACACTCCTCGTTTCTTGATACACTGGAAAGTATTAGGGTACAACCCAACACCCTAATAATGGGCGATTTCAACTACCCCACCATTAACTGGGACTCATGTACCAACTCTTTTGCTCAACATTTTCTAGAATTCATAAATTCCAATGCCTTGGATCAACTTATTCACACCCCCACCAGGGGCAGCAATATCCTAGACCTGGTCATCACCGACATGGGAAACTGGTGTTCCACACCAGAGATCAATTCCTCGTTGGTCAGATCCGACCACAAGCTAATCAGCCTAGACATCCACATCCCACCCCCAGCCCCAATTAGGGAAACCATCATAAAAAACTTCTCAAAAGCCAACTTCACACCTCTTAAGACAGAAGTGGCAAACTTCATGACACCCATGCAGACGGACAATAGAGATATGACTGCCGAATCCTACACAAATGCACTTTATAAGCACTTACACAAGTGCATGGATCATGCTATCCCTAATAGAACCAAGATGTTATCCTCCAAAAAAGGAAGCCAATCTGGTGGTCCTCTGCCATAAACAAACTCTACAACAGAAGAAAGAAACTGTTGCAAAAAAGAGTAAAATCCCGTGACTGGAGAAACTCCCTGGTTAACCTCAGTAAGAAGTTGAGATCCCTTATAAAATCCTCCAAAGCTAGTTATGAAAACAAAATTGCCACTGACTCTAAAGACAACCACAAAGCATTCTATAGCTATGTCAAGAATCTAAATGGGAACACTCAGATCTGCACTGAGTTACAGCATAATGGCACTAAATATACAGAACCAACTGATATTGCCAACATCCTAGCAGATAGGTTCAGTGCTAACTTTACCCCCTCTCACCCCCTAGAGGGCCCATCTCTATACCGGAAGAATGCAAAGTTCCTATAATCACGGCTGCACAGGTAAAAAACACACTCTCCAAAGCCAAGAACACAGCATCCATGGGACCTGACAATATCCCAGTCTGCGTTCTACACGAACTACAGAATGAACTGGCACCCTACCTAAGTATCATGTTCAATCACAGCCTCACCTCAGGCTTTGTACCCACTGAGTGGCACACCGTGACAGTTATCCCACTCCACAAAGGGGGAGCCACGACAGACCCTGGGAACTACCACCCCATTAGCCTGATGAGCCTGGTCTGCAAGGCCATGGAACGTATCATCATGGAACTCATACATTGTACATGCAACAGCCATTGGAACACGGAATGTCAACACCTGCAGTACATGCGCCTATCAGCATTTGCCGGTGCTGTGTGTATAGGTTCTCAGGTACATCGGTAGGTACACACCCAATTGTCATAGGCAAAACACCAAATGAGACAAACAGTGTCTCCCGTCGCCACAACATCGAGTAAGCAACTGTCGCTTACTGGAGAAGAGGCAATCACGGGAGCACATGTGTGTAAGCACTGTCCTTCACACACTCAGCACGGATTCCCCGCTGCGTTAATGAGGGGCTCCACATAATGTAATCATGGATGTTGTGTCAAGGCAGGGGATGTACCCATGACAGGTATTCGTCACCCCAGCATGCTGCACCCACAGTCGTATGAAGATGTAGCACATTATCGGGTGTAGCTCATTGTGATATACATACCCAGTGCTGGAGTCCATCCAGTAAACATCACATGGACATACCATTAACCGGACTCATCAATATGTAAACTAACGGAGTTATTCATGTGAGTGCAATGTGGAGTAACTGCTGTAGTGTACTCCACATACAAAATGACATAATACGTGTACAACCCCCAGATGTCCAAGTGGTTAATGCAGTGACCGTCGTGCATGTTCCCGGTCCCACGTCCTGCAAGGAATGTAACGTAATCCCGACGGCACGGGTAATGCATTCTGGATGCAGGTCATCAGAATATGTGTAGCACACATTAGCGGGAATATGCTTTGCCCACTGCTGGTAAGCGATGTTTAAATACGACTATACGGATATGCACGAAACAGGGCTAAGCTTCACTGACCACTGCGCAGATCATGGTAAATGATGTACAGAACAGGTGAAACCAGCATTAGTCACCCCTGAACAAATAGCACCTGCACTGAAGGGTAAAACGACCACTGCCAGGAGTTGAACAGGCAATCATGTATACAATCACCCAACACTATTGCTAGCCAAGATGTCCATACGGTAGGGTTGCCACATTTCAAATGACCAATGTGGGACATACGCCAGATGTCTGCAAGCCAACATATACACCTGGCCAGTATGAAAACCAGAACGTCAGTGTTTTGCATAGATAAAAGCTTATTCTAGTAATGGTCGTAGGTACGTTTTCCTTGTCCTGTAACATGTAGGTGGTTCAGATACAGAATAAGTGTTGTATGCAACTATTACATAAACTATAGGGAATATGTTTGTCCCAAAGTTGCAGGACATTTGCCATGTTCACAAATATTTTGCAGTACACAACTGCACAAAGAGGGACTGTCCCTCGCAAAGTGGGATGGGTGGTAATCCTAACCTGTGGCAGGTATGTAATGTGACAGGTACAGACACAAATGTGCGGAGTCCAGGAAACACAGTATACACGACAAACACACAATGAAAGGTGTAGCATGCCTGTCACCAGCCCTGTCAGAGATATGTCTATATATATATATATATATATATATATATATATATACACACATATATAATACAGATAGAAAGGGAGACTGTAATATGTGTGTGTGTGTCTGTGTGTCCGCATCACAGGTGCCAACTCGGAAGTAGATGACTACGGTAGGTGCAGGTATAGCTAGCTGTAGGCATGCGGCAAACACCTGTCCCGCATTGGGAGGGACAGTCCCTCCCTGGGCAGGTGTGTCCTGACATGAAACTTTACAGAGGGCAACTGTCCGAGAGTGTAGGACATTAGTATGTCCCAAATATTATGCAATAGTTGCAGGAAATAGTCATGCCTGTATGTAAGAAACAGAAATGTTACATGAAAATTGATAAGTAGGCAAAGTCCAAGAACAATAGGTATGTAATGAGGATATAAGTATGTGCTATCCTGTGTACTGACCGTGGCTATATGTCAGCCTGTAAACATCACTGTGTGATCCGCAAGTGTCCAACTATGGCCATATGAAAAGGCGGCAAGTCATGCCACAGAGGGTCTGACACCAACACCACTGCAATGACTGCAAATATCTGGGACAGACATACACGGGATAGCTGTCATTTAGAAATATCCCTGCACATATCGCCGTACATCCGGAGGTATGGAAGTATCAACCTCACCTGCAAACCATATAGAAACCAATTAACAACGGCCCAAAGTAAAATCCCGTAACAGAAGTCTACTAAGTGATAGCTCTTTAATTAGGGAAGGAGCCCACACACATATATATGGACTACGTAGAAATGCAAGCCCCACAAAACCGTATATGCTAAGTACACCTGCCTACATCCCCCACACTGGAAACAATAGCAATACAGACCGTAATCACAGCACAAACATCCAGTTAGTCAATTACATCTGCTGAACTGTTAACATACCTTGTGAGAGACACATTTAAAGGCACCATGCAAAATTGTATCCATTGTATAATGGAACAAATGGCAATGTTACAGGTGTTGTTTGCAATAGTCCATTATCAGACGGGTGCGATGACAGGTACAGTCACATGTAGAACCACATACTCAAGCCATCACACACAATCCATGGGGGACATGACTCCAAACTACACTTGGCTGTACACATAGCAGTTGCAATTGCACACAACAAAACACAATACAGGCCGTCTCTCCGAAGGTAGGGCAAATGGCCAATGCCCAAGTGGAGAATTCAATTATACCCCACTGTTGCCACGTAATTGGCAAATGGAGTAGCTGCACAGCTGAAGTGCATGTAATTAGTCATACAGGAACACCAATTGGCAGCAGTAAACCACATGTTGCAGGTATTGACGTATATAAGGATGACTTGCCAGATATGCAAACCGTATGCTCATACCGTAAAACAGTTTAAAGAGTGATACAGAACAGCGAGATAGAGACGAAATACCAGAACGATATCAAGGTATGTAGAACACTCGGTATGTAACTGTATGTATAGCATGTTCTGTATTAACTTATATCAGTGTATGTATAGCCTGGTTTGCAGTAATTAAAAGTGTCCGCAATGCATAAAGTGGGAAATGGTATTTATGTAGTGATGTCTTGCTGATCATACTAACACTTGTAGAAGTTGTGCGTCCAGCAGTGGGCCACAAGGTAAACAGCACAGACACCACAAGGGATGCAACATGAGGGCTTTAAAGAGAACAATGCCACATGACCCACTGTCAGTGGCAGGGTATGTCCAACAAATACGTGCCATAGCAGGGGATAGTATATGTGAATATACTGTAACAGTACGCATGTGTATGGGCATGTAATGACAATGACATGTCTAAGGTGGTCCCGCTGTGCAAGTATGCTTTGCATTATGGGATACCATGTAAATTATGTGTAATGTATAGTATAGTAGATTGATATTTCAGATATGCTACACAGGAGAACAGGCATATTATGCATACCAAAGGTATCGTATAGTGACGTGAGTAGTAGTTAATTAATTTATTTATAAACAGTTATGATGAAATAAATAATGTAATCTACTCTGTTCATTTGCAAAGGATGCAAACATTTCTCCCATACTAGAATAGCAGAAGAGATGTGACAGACAAACAAGAACATGATTGGTGTGTACAATAACAGGATACATATGGCCTGTAGTCACGGGACATTGTAATAGCATGACAGCTAATCTAAATGGAAGGGCTACTCCAGTAACCATGCAGAAAGGACACTGAACCAAGATAAAGCACAAACCAGTAATGAGCGACCAGGATGTTCCCGCGGTTGGGTTTTGCCACAGCTGATGCACAATATTCTCTTTCACCAATAAATCCACAATTATCTCGTTCACCAATAATAAATCCACGCTGAAGAAAATTTCTTCAAAGTTCCACAGCTATAATGGATGTTTATTCTTAAAAACAGACACGAAAAAACACACAGTCTACAGTCAACAGTTTACCCGGGTTTCGTCCGCCAAGACGAACTTCATCAGAATGAATAATCTAATTACTCCATCCCTTAAATACACAGGTCCACCCAATTATTCAATTAAATCATTACTAAACGTACTACATTAATCACCTTAACTAAAAATGTTAAAATCTTAATAAACATAATAATTATGAAACATATATATCTTCTTTATTTATGTAAAACTAAACTTCATATGAAAAATCATATAACTAAATGAAAAAACTACAAAAATTAATAATAATGGAACCAATCTATGTTCTTAATGATGTTATGTTCAAATGGTGTGATGTATAGTATCCATGAATATATTTCATCAGTATATATATTTAAAGCCATTAAATATTATATATATGCATATGATATGAGATGACTTGTATTACTTTGTTTATCACTCCTTTTGATTTCCATGAAAACCTATACATTTCCCTATCTAGTATATTGTAATATACTTAAAAATAACAAATTTGCTCTACCTCTCTAGTTACTGATTAAATTATGGAAAACATGAACTTGTTTACCATTAGAATATGTTAAACTACATTATGACCTACCCTTAATATGATTCTTCATAAGAATAGGTTTGATGGTACAATATTCATTCAACCCTGGCCAATTGTGGGCATTCAATAGAATCTGCCATCTTAATTCCTGCACATCCAAATCATATTTTGTGTGTCTTCCCTGCGCATCATATGGTATATGTTCAATGACACAAAATTTAAACTTGTGGTTTGTATATAAATGAATGTGTCTAACTAGGGCATTCGTAGTTTTCATATGCTGGATATCTAGTAGATGTTCTTTAATTCTACTCCTAAATTTTCTACCAGTCTTCCCTATATAAAATGCTTTGCAATGTTGACAAAGTGCAACATATATAACATTCGAAGTATGACAATCAAAATTCCCTTTGATTTTAATATTATGTGAGTTAACCTTAAGTTTATCTTTTGTTCTATTGATATAATTACATGTTGTACATCTGCCACATTTAAAATTGCCTATGGGTCTGTTGGTTTTATGTCTATGTAATTCCATATTATTCTCAAAATATTATTTGAAAGATGTGTCTTTTTTATATACAAACTTAAACGGCCCTTGAAATATTTGTGCCATGATATTGTCATTTATAAATAATCCCCAGTTTCTTTTAATGATATTCCTAATAGTTTGAGAAGAGTCATCATATACAGAAATATAAAGGGGTATCTGATCCTTATTTTCATTATTCATGTTACTTATTTCTTTGTTGTAACCATGGCATAGTATAGCCTGATATATTCCTGCATATCTCTTGTTTTTAACTTCCTGTTTGATTGTTTCACATAAGGTTTTTGGGTAACCCCTATTTAGGAACATATTTTCCATAAACTCCAATTCTTGAAAAAAATCCCCTTCTTCACTAATCATTCTGGCCGCCCTGACCATCTGACCCTTTACTACTCCCTTTTTCTGGTGGTCAGGGTGCCAACTGTCATAGTGGAGGTAAGAATTTGAAAAGGTCGATTTTCTATAAATGTTTGATTTAAGCTGTCCATTATTCTTATCATATGTTAACTTCACATCCAAATATGAAATATTTTCATAACCAATGTGATATGTAAATTTCAAAAATCGAACATTATGGTTTATATACTCAAGAAAGGTTTTTAATGCCATTTCACCATTGTCCCATACTATAAAAATATCATCCAAAAATCTGGAGTATATTTTAATATGTTGTTGAAATGAACTTTTGAAAACATAATTATGCTCCCAATATGTCATTATTAAATTTGCATACATGGGGGAACATGCTGCCCCCATGGCAACTCCGTCAATTTGTTTGTAATAATTTCCTTCATAATATAAAAAATAATATTTGGATGTGCAGTTAACATATGATAAGAATAATGGACAGCTTAAATCAAACATTTATAGAAAATCGACCTTTTCAAATTCTTACCTCCACTATGACAGTTGGCACCCTGACCACCAGAAAAAGGGAGTAGTAAAGGGTCAGGTGGTCAGGGCGGCCAAAATGATTAGTGAAGAAGGGGATTTTTTTCAAGAATTGGAATTTATAGAAAATATGTTCCTAAATAGGGGTTACCCAAAAACCTTATGTGAAACAATCAAACAGGAAGTTAAAAACAAGAGATATGCAGGAATATATCAGGCTATACTATGCCATGGTTACAACAAAGAAATAAGTAACATGAATAACAAAAACAAAGATCAGATACCCCTTTATATTTCTGTATATGATGACTCTTCTCAAACTATTAAGAATATCGTTAAAAGAAACTGGGGATTATTTATAAATGACAATATCATGGCACACATATTTCAAGGGCCGTTTAGGTTTGTATATAAAAAAGACACATCTTTCAAAGAATATTTTGAGAACAATATGGAATTACAGAGACATAAAACCAATAGACCCATAGGCAATTTTAAATGTGGCAGATGTACAACATGTAATTATATCAATGACACAAAAGATAAACTTAAGGTTAACTCACATAATATTAAAATCAAAGGGCATTTTGATTGTCATACTGAATATATGTTGCACTTGTCAACATTGCAAAGCATTTTATATAGGGAAGACTGGTAAAATTAGGAGTAGAATTAAAGAACATCTACTAGATATCAGCATATGAAAACTACGAATGCCCTAGTTAGACACATATTCAATTATATACAAACCACAAGTTTAAATTTTGTGTCATTGAACATATACCATATGATGTAGGGAGACACACAAAATATGATTTGGATGTGCAGGAATTAAGATGGCAGATTCTATTGAATGCCCACAATTGGCCAGGGTTGAATGAATATTGTACCATCAAACCTATTCTTATGAAGAATCATATTAAGGGTAGGTCATAATGTAGTTTAATATATTCTAATGGTAAACAAGTTTATGTTTTCCATAATTTAATCAGTAACTAGAGAGGTAGAGCAAATTTGTTATTTTTAAGTATATTACAATATACTAGATAGGGAAATGTATAGGTTTTCATGGAAATCAAAAGGAGTGATAAACAAAGTAATACAAGTCATCTCATATCATATGCATATATATAATATTTAATGGCTTTAATAGAATAAGGGTACTTTATACATATACACCTATACTGATGAAATATATTCATGGATACTATACATCACACCATTTGAACATAACATCATTAAGAACATAGATTGGTTCCATTATTATTAATTTTTGTAGTTTTTCATTTAGTTATATGATTTTTCATATGAAGTTTAGTTTTACATAAATAAAGAAGATATATATGTTTTATAATTATTATGTTTATTAAGATTTTAACATTTTTAGTTAAGGTGATTAATGTAGTATGTTTAGTAATGATTTAATTGAATAATTGGGTGGACCTGTGTATTTAAGGGATGGAGTAATTAGATTATTCATTCTGATGAAGTTCGTCTTGGCGGACGAAACCCGGGTAAACTGTTGACTGTAGACTGTGTGTTTTTTCGTGTCTGTTTTTAAGAATAAACATCCATTATAGCTGTGGAGCTTTGAAGAAATTTTCTTCAGCGTGGATTTATTGGTGAACGAGATAATTGTGGATTTATTGGTGAAAGAGAATATTGTGCATCAGCTGTGGCAAAACCCGACCGCGGGAACATCCTGGTCGCTCATTACCATGCAGAAAGGACATGTAATAGCTCCACAGGTTCATAGTGGGGTACCATGCAGTCTGGAAAGTCTATGTGTAACAACAACTACAGTGTTCACACCAGTGGCACCTCTCTAGGGTAGTGTCCTGTGAACAGAAGAGCCATGTGTAACCTGCATCTCTGCACAGTACAGCCACTGCAGTGATCCCTGGCGTACGTGTGTCCACCATCCACCAAGTGAGGTATCACATGAACAGTGCTACTGAGTGTCCCTGCGTGATGTACATAGGAATCTTGTTCCAAAGCATGGTGAGTGTCCGGTCTGGGAATGCAACCCCCAAGCACATCCCACATATTGTTGCGTGTGCACATATCCATGAGCATGATGCTCACAGTGGCTATTGTTTATGTCACGTATGCGGAGTATATCCATTAACATAATTGCAGACATGGGCCCTGTCTTTGCAGCAGAGGTCACCTCTGAGTATGTAGTCCGCAAATGTGTACAGACGTGGTGTCTGTACTTCAGCCGCATACTTTAACTGTCATAGCTCAATAAACGTCATGGCGTGTTAATGTTGTGTTATGTAAAGCTGTAGCTGTTGTGTAAGGTACACCCTAAGTGGGGTGTTGTACCCTTGAATGTGTGTATAAGTCCAGTGTTCAGAGGTACAATGGGTGCCTATGTATCAGCTACACACCCAGTACAGACACGTGTGGACATGTAGAAGGATATCCACGCCACAGTGGCAATGTGGTAATCACAGGAGTGTGTGCGACATACATGTGTAGTACGAACACGTACAATGCGACATGTATGTAGGGGACTAACACCTATGTGATAACCAGTGGGTGGATGGTGTACTGCAAAGGTGATGTTCATACCTAGTGTCATGCAGGTTGAGGCCATGATGTTAATATCAGGTATCTGTCACAGTGACACCCGTATGGATGGGGTCAGTATCAGCTTGTGGATCAACAAGGGCATGCAGTGGTCTGTAAAGCTAGGCATGGAAGGTCCCTCTGTGGTAGCCTGTACCTCAGGGAAGCATATACCGAACATGAAGGCCCCATGACTGAGGACTGTGGTATGCCAAGTGTAACTGAAATGCAGTATGTGATATGGTATGCAACCCTCAGTGTGTGTGTCCCGTCCATTAGCCACTTTGCATAACATCCTGAGACATATGTTTTGATGTGCAGGTGGATGTGTATATTGTCAATACCAGAATGGAGAATGGTGCTGAAAGGCAGCGAGAGGACTATGTAGGCCGTGTGGACCCGCGTGTCGTCATCAACTACTCTGGTCACTGTATGAAAGGAGTTCACCAGGTGTAGGAGGCATGCTGTGGCCCCAACAAGACCAACCCAACTGGCATCAAAGGACCAGAGCACAACAAAGTCTCAGCAAATGATGTCCATGATGATGTGCCCTATAGCCGTGCAGAACAGTCCAGTCAGGTGTGTAGGGCAATAGTCCCAGTCGTGCATTGTGGTGACACCTGTGTGGAGTGTAACTGTCGCTGTATGTCAGTCAGGGGCCACAATGTCTGGTACAAGGCTATTACTGAATATGGTGTCCCAGTGGGGAGACATGTCATTCAGAGATTTGTGGACATCACAGCCTGGGATTTTGTAGGGTGACAAGGGGCCAGTGTCCCAGGACATATAGAGTACAAGTCAGTACTGTGTAGGTGTGACCGCAGGGACACCGCAATGTTCCTGCAAGGAATGTGGCCCCATAGGGAGTGAGAGGGTGTAATGTTAGCATTGAAGCCATCAGACAGCATGTTGCCCACATCACCTGTTTCTGTCATGTTCCAGAGTGACAGTTGTATTTGTGAGCAGATGTGGGTATTGCATATGACTACTGACATACCACCATAATGCCTTGTGGTACATCTCGGAATGTGTTGCAGTAATGTGTACGTAGCTAGTTATGGAGTATGTGATGAGGTATCCCGTGGCCCTACTGAGGCTGACCAGTGAGTTACCCCACCTATGGGAATGTACACCACTGTGCAACAGCCCCCACCTGTTGTTGTAAAGTATGTGCATGGAACTGCACCCCCAGAGTGGAGTCTGTTATCTGCTGTGTACCATCATGGCTCTGTGTGGAATAGCATGATCCATTTTGTCGTGTATGTGCTAATGAAGTGCACTGGGGTATGTCTCAGCATTTGTATGTGCATTGTCCACCTGCACGTGTGTCATGACGTCAACTACCGCTGTCATAAGACATCTGTAGTAGGTGTTGTAGTACTCTTGTACTGTGTATGCCGTGAAGTGTGTGGTGCCGGTATGTGGCTAACAAGGGTGAGTAGCATATGTTCAGATTCCACCAATAAGGGGATAACCCCAGGTGTGGAACAGCAGTCACATGTTAGTAGTGTCCATGTCAAGGTTACTGTTGGTCTTGGAGGTGTGTGTGTGGGCCGATCCAGCCGAGCGGAGGTTATGACTCACGGACAGCATACGCCTAATGTGTCAGTACATGTGTGGCTATCACAGTTAAGTGTGGATTACTGTCAGTCTCACATCAGTAGCAGCAGTATGAGCCCAACTGTCCAGTACACCATGAAATGAGGTCTGGTCACCGTGAGGTATGTTGAATCCGCAGCTTGTAACACTGTGTATAGCAGTTCCGGACACAGTTATTTGCACGTGGAGCACCTGTGATGCATTGTGCTAAGTAACCAGCCGGGATATGTGTACAACATAGTGGAATATGGGGACACCTCAGCCATGGGTGTGCCAGTCCAGGTACGTGCCTGAGAGGTACGGTCTGTCTATAACCAATCATTGCAGGTGTGCTCTGCAGAGCCTAGAGGCAGGTCCCAGTCACTGCAGAGATATTGAAGTGGTGCAGTATTAGGTGTGCCTTGCCTGTGTGCATCACAGAGGATGATGTTAAGCATTGTGTTACATGACCACATGTTTCGCTAGCCAGTTCCCGTTCCGGTGGAGACTGTTATTGGACACTGTGCAAGACAGGCAGTATAAAAGCAGCAAGAGTCCAACATGTGATGATCCGTACTCCCAGGGATGACAGGTGCAGGTCAGCTGTGCCAAAGCATCATGTTGTTTGACCAGGTCTGTCAAAGTGGACAGATACCAGACGCCTGTGGAATGACAGCAGAAGCATGGGCAACTTGTCCAGTGGTAACAGGTCCGGATGACTGCAAAATGCTCCCCAGGGCTTGGACCACACCATCAGGGCTACAAGACTGGTGGGCTATTGCATGTCCCTGCACACTTAGTCTGTGCCCTGAGATACAACTTCAGTCACACAAACATGGAAAATGACAGTCACATCATACCTGCTGAGGTGTGGCATGGGTGCATAGGTTATGTTGCAGAACCAGTTACCCGACAGCAGGATGTAAGTGACTATCGCCTTGTGTAGCCTGCTGAGTGGAACAGCAGTGTGACTGTCAACAGAATCACCTATGACAGGTGTGTTGTGTATGTTATGACACCCTATTGGCTGTATGTGATGGGCACACGTGTCTGTGGGCTATAGGTTGGTCTGGTTGTGTTTGGTGATGTGGGCTGCCATTGGTGCCTACACAGAGTATGGAGGAGTACTGCACAAGGTGTCTCTGTATGTGTGGCCTGTGGTGGGGATCATGTGGGACTATGTGATGAGTGGGGTGTGTTGTGAATGTTACACATCCCCACATGACTGTCAGGTGCAGTCAGGGTTGGTGACAGTATAACCCCCAGCAGGGCTGCATATGTGCATCCCCCACAGGCTGTACTGTTGTATGTTGGGAGGTGTGTATTGACTGTGTACATGAGAATAGCTCTATTGCCACTTGTACAACATAGTCATCATATAGACAGGCAATAGCACTGGTACGTGCCAGTTGGACATGCCTGTATATAACTGGTACCTGCCAGGTGGACATGCCATATAAACCACCATGTCTCACGAGATATGCGAGTGATGTGTGTACGACAGCTGCTGTACTGTAAGCAAGCTGGAAATGTATGGACAGACAGTGTACCTGTGAGGACTGGTGTGGAATGGGTGCTATACTAAGCAGTAGCTCATAACATGCCAAGAAGCTCTGAACAAGTGCCGAGCATGCCCATACAATACAGATAGGGTGTTGGATAATATCAACCCACAAGTGTTGATGACAGTCATGATTGGTGGCACCGCATCAGAACACTGCCAGGTATGGTCTGCAAGTCCATGAACCATTATCAATGTAGATGTTAGAAGTACAGATGTACAAGACAGTACGGATGTTTGACTACAAATGCCTTTGTATGTCACAGGAGTGTTCTACCAGTGGCCTGTTGACAGACTCACAACTACTAAAGGTGCTACAGTGACATGGGCATATCACTCCAGTATCAGCTACAGTAAACCAGGGTTAATGTGTTGTACCCCACCCTCATTGTAGCCCATAACACACAGACAAATGTCAGCCATCTGTGTATGTGAGGATGTGAATGGCCATGACCTATGGGCAATAGTTGTCAGAGTGTTGTGAACAACATACAGAATGGGCTGTGTGTGTGAGGTGTGTGACTTATGTGCACATTCTGGTGGATGATATCAGCAATGTCACAGCTAGGGGAATATCCCTGTACCCATTAAGTACCACCTAGGCTGTGGTCAACATTATGGACACTGTGTTAGTGATGGTGTTGTGCAGTACACCTCCCTGAGCTGGATACATCTCCATGGCCCTGTAGGTAGTCATCCGAGGTACCCATGACATGACAGGGTGGCATCCATGAGCACGGAGATCATTGGACAGGCATACACAGCACCCGTGTGACTAATATTGGAACACATCACCTTCCAGGGGTAGGGGCCATGCGTGGATGGCCGATACCAGCCTCCACAATACTCACCTCCAGTATGCAGCATGCTATCCACCTTGCATACAGACATATGCCACATTATGCTGTTGGACATGCTACATGTCCATAGCCTGATCTGAAAGACATACGTCATGGACAACTACCGTCCTACAACTAGGATGGCCACATGCTGGACAGATCCCTGTGCCATACCTGTGACATACTCCCACCATACCATGCAGCCCTGTCCATATAACTGCACATATCATCCCTGTCATACATGGTATGATGGCCGTATGGTAGATGTAGTATCAACTGTCCATACCCCTCTCGGTGGCGTAATGGGTGTCGATACAGCTAGTAAACCCAGCCCGTACATGCTATAGCCGATAACCTTACCTGCGAATGACGTCCGACTAGCCATTGTCCCATGTCTATCACATGTGCAACACAGGCGATCCGTGGCAGGATGTTGAACAGCTGTACAGTGCAGTGTAGATGTCAATGGCAAAACAGATGCATGTACAGGTTTCCATGAGTACTTGGTGCATTATCACTGCCCAGGTCCATTAAGGCTGTGTCTGTGTTGATATGTGACATATACACAGTATCAAGGTCAACAGCATTACCGTGGACACATCCAGGCATGTGCAGATAGGTAAGAACACCAGTGCAGGCAAACAGACATACCCACATGAAGACAGCAGTCACATGCAGTATGAAAACTGTAATGAGGTGACACACATATATGGAGATGATATCCAATGCATAATGGGTGTTACATGTGTGAGACACATACATGCCAGTCATGTTAGTGTCATGATGATTTGCAAAGATAACTGTGCAGATGTACTAGAAATGTATGTGCAGCAGTATCACTGTACATGTCTGAAACTGTGACCTGTCACCTTCATCATGTCTTACAGATAATGCCTCGTACACGCCTACCAGCATACAGCCGACAGGAGGATGATGTCCTAATCCCGTACCTCCATGAGAACTATGAGGTGTTATTTAGCCATGTACCACAGCACGCACAGCAGCGGGACGACCTGTTGCAGGATCTTTGCAGGAGGGTCATCGAAGTGGGTGGCCACAACCGCACCAACCAGCAGGTGTGCAGACACTGCATGGACTTGATACGTCATGCAAAACAGCGTGCCACTGCAATCACCAGGGAACAAGGTGGAACAGGTGGTGGGCCACCAACCCAGCCTCCACTCACACACACAGAGGAGCTACTGGCCAGTCTGGGGACACCCTCGGAACAGCTCCCACAAACACTAGCTGCCATCGTGGAGGTGGGTGTCTCCTAAACAACGAGCCTGGAGTTGCCTGGTAAGTCAGTACTGAACATATGGCCAGTATATCCCACGTACGTGCATGTGTCACTGTACATCATGTAATGTAGCAACATATGCAAGGTATGTGGACACACATGCTGCATACTACAGTATGCTACCCTGTGTATGCCCCATACCTCTGAACTGTGCAGGTATTTTCAGAATGTCCAGATGTCTGCCTCATATTGTCGGTGTGTTCCCCTTAATATCTGTCCCTTTCTGGCAAATAGCTGGGGATTGGAGTCATTAAATGATGACAAACATTTGTGTTTACGACTGTGCATTCCTTGTAAAAACCATGTGCATGCAAACCTATTATTCTAACAACTTTCTAAGTTTGTAAGAGCAATATTTCACATCTGTCCCTATTTGTCCCCCATCATAGTAGGCTTTGTCCAGATTTATAGTTCTAAGAGGTTGAGAGGTATGGTATGCACACATGTGCTTACTATATGCTATTGTACAGGTGAATGTGTTAACTTGCACAGTGCACCCTGTGGCTGTCATACAGTCATGGATAATGTTCATACTGCTGTGTCACCCCTATACAGGTACCTCTGGCATGCCGCACAGACAAGAGTCCGTTGCAGGTGAGACTGTCATCGGTATCAGGCATGTCAAAGCATAGATCTATTTGCCATGTGGCCAGTTAATACTTGTACACATGATGTTCATTCCAGACATGATATACAGGTCACATCACCCATCATCCACATAGGCCACCCATGTGCAATATATACAAATGAAATGACACACAGACATGAAACCACAGTATTTGTCATTGCTACATGTGTGTCCAGCTGTGCATACAATGGTGGAGGTGTTCTACAATGGAGGCATATGTACTATACAGTGGAACAAAATGTGGTACACAAAACAGTACCACACAGTGAGCAGTGATATGGGCAGCCCACAGGCGTCACCATTGTGTTATATGCCCCTGCAATGGGTTCACACATTGTGATGTGCCATCCGACATGTCTCAGACACGTAGTGTTTGGTTGCAATATTGTCACACTTTCCCATAACCCATACCCCACATACCACACATACACCTGTTGTCTGCATAGCCCTGTGGATGGTGACATATCCGACATCTATGGGTGTATGTCATATGGGACAACACAGACATGTGTGATAGACGGCCATCACACACATATGACCAACATATGTGCACACATGGCCATGGGGGATGGCCAGAGACATGTAGCCACACAGAAGCTGTGATGTGGATACACCCTGTCTCACTTTGTCCACACATGGTCCAATTACAGCCCTACTAGACTGATTGTACAGGTGAGGTGGTATGCTGCACATCTTAAATGCCTGTGCACAGCTAGTGGAGGTGTCACTGACGTCTACCTCATAAGATGTGTTGAACATGACACCTGTGTCATAGCATGACAGTAGTCACCTTTACAGCTTCCACTGACAGTGACACCAGGCCACAGATACTGTACATTTCCCTTGCTGCCGTAGGACATCACTGTTAGCTGTGCACCTTGTGTGTGTGGTACATCAATGTCATGTGTGAAATGGTGACGTGACAGGTCTGCTATGTGTGGACATGGTTGCCAGGCAGCTGACACTCTGTAGTTATCTTGCAGGGGTGTCATCTGTATGGCCTCCAGTGACCTGTCACATGACATAGCATGGTTTGGTGTGGTGTGTATACACCTCAGCATTGTGGGTCACAATCCACAGGTATGCCATTGGTATGCATGCAGTTCTGGATATGCAATGTGTACATATTATGCACTGTTTAGCAATAAAGATGCCTCATGATGTCATGCAATGGCACAGTGTCTGTACTTCACACTGTACAGCAATGTAGACGGCTCACAGTCTCCTACCATGCCCATGCACATTTGCTCAACATGCATTCTATCTGTAGGGCATACGGACAACACCACAATGTGATACCCAGTACGACGCTGTACATGTGTCAGGACACCATTGTGTCAGACATGTATGCATGTTAATGCACATGTCAGCAGATTACATGTCAAGGTCACGTCAGCCATGTGTACTGTTATCCTGTTCTGGTGCACATGGTGTATCATGGGGATGCATGCATACTACCATGATCATGTGAATTGCATTGCTAATGATATGACACCTGCTTGCTGTAGTGTGCATTCCAGGGGGCATGCTTACAAACACTATTGATGTCTGAGCCACATGCTGTCAGCTGTATCACAAGCATGCTGCATGCCATCTGTCATATCACATGCATGGTGTGTCCGTGTGTGTGTGTGTGTGTGTGTGTGCCAGAGTGTGTGTGTGTGTGTGTGTCAGTGTGTGTGTGTGTGTGTGTGTGTGTGTGTGTCAGTGTGTGTGTGTGTCAGTGAGTGTCTATTGTAATTTAGAGTCTTTCTTTGCAATCACAGGTGATGTAGGTGCGTTACCCTCCTGTGGTCCATCTGATATTAGTGTCCCCACAGATGCTAGCAGTGATGAACATATGCATGAGGTACAGGCAGGTTTGTCAGGGGCTGAATCTGTGCCAAAGGTTGCCATCCCAACTATGTCCCCCTCTTCCCCGCACACAGTTCAGCTGCCAACACATACCGCATCACCAGTGGCCATAGAGGAAGGACAGTCAGCATCTGTTAGCGTTGAACAGGAACAGGTGGTGGCTACAGAAGGTGTGTCTCCCCACCATGGTGTCAGTGTACTGACTGCAGATGTGCCACACAGGCATGTTGCCAGTGCTGCTCGTAGGAGGACCTCTGGCAGACATGCACCTGCAGGACATAGCGCAGCAGCTGTAATCACCAGACGCATGTTCCAGACTGCAATGGTGGAACAGGCACATGCTGAATGGCAGAACAGAGAAGGGCAGAGGCTGCAGAGGGCTGCTTTCCGTTCCCTAAACAACAACATCCAGGCATTGGCAGGTGCTCAACAGCAGATTGCTGATGTTCTGGACAGGCGATTGGGTGACATGGTCAGAATCCTTGACTGTGGCATGGCAATCCACGAGCGTGAGCTGTCTGTACTGGAACATCTGGTAGGGGTGAGGCGTAGGCCACGTGGACGTAGGCCAGCTACACCACCTAGTGCAGGTCAACGTGAGCATGCCACCTCACATGGCCGCTCCCATAGTGCCAGTAACAGTAGCAGTGCAGCTGGTGCTGCGCTGTCCACACCAGGACACAGCAGGCCACATGGGCGTGGCCCTGGACATTCCCAGTGGGGACACGGTTCCAGTGGCCATGTGTCATCGGACAGTAGCCATTCTGTACCTCAGCCTGGTAGTGCCCGTGCAACCCCTGGCAGGCACAGAACACGTGGCCATGGCTGGACACAGAGAGCTGTACAACATGGTCTGTACAATCTGGAGCTGTTGATAATACCCTTGTGTAGGCCTCACAAATGACAGAACTGTGTGCACACATACATGCACACAGCAAGCACAACTGTGGGGCTCCACAACACCCACATGCATACTGAACAGACATGCCCAATCAAATCACTGGCCCTTACTCACACATATGATGTCATCCATTGGTGCAGCCTATGCCCCTGGCAAACATTATTACTCTGTGCATATGATGAAGCCTGTGCCGCATCCCTGTCATCCACACCATCGGTGCAGGGATATGCTCAAATGATCTGATGCACAGGGTGAACAGAATAGTGAGAGGTGTATCTTACATTACTTGAGTATGCATAGTGAGGGAAGTGTACGTTGCATTGGTTGTGTGTGAATAGTAAGAGATGTGTATATGACATTGGTTGTGTACTGTCGACATGCACCAGAAATACCATGTAGTACAGGTGCAGCATGCATTGTGATATGTTCACAGTATGTGTCTTGGTTACAACAGTAACAGCATGTTGGTAATGATGCCCTGGTTCCCTTCTATGGTGTACTGGCATGTGCCTACAGGTAGCAGTGTTTGCAGTCCCCCAGGTGTAACTGTGGAGTACTCACAGGCATATATGGCAATATCAGCATGCTAAACGTATCCTCAACCTGACTGTTGGAAAGTGTAACATGACACAGATGCCCGCACATATACTGCTACAGCAGCCAGAGACGTAACATACATACCAGGAAACATTACAGGTATGTTGACATGGTGCAGGGGTTGTACACAGCGGTCTGGCCAATGATGACATTAGAGGCCACTTGATAGAATGAGGCTACACTGTGTAGCAGTAATACCCTGTCACATTACAGGAACATGCCCACATTCATGGGGTCTACAACACTATAAAGCATACCCCATAGTGTTGAGGTGAGGACCCTTGCCTATGTGGTCATCACCCTCACAGTACTTTGCACCCACACGACATGACACAGAGAAGGAACATGCACAGGTAGCCAGTATGGCTGGGACCGATGGCATCAACAGGGTAGTAGACTGCATCACCATGAGTGGTTGGTGATCCTGTTTTCACTGGTAGCATACACCCTCACACCAAGCACCAGACAGCCATACATACATACACACACACACACACTGTGGTGACCACAAATGTGTATATGGATAGCCGATGTGTGTGATGCACCACACCTGCCGACATCATGCTTTCCACACTGCAGTATGCACAGATCTCTACAACGGTGTACAGGGGTGTGTAACAATTGGGACGTAATCCCCACCATATGTGGCATATGTGGTCACACAAGCGGACACACATGGCAGTGCTGGGAATGATACACCTGCCATATGATGAGACGTTTGACAGACATGCAGCGGTATTGTCCGCATTATGTGTACCAACACTATGTCTGGCAACTGTGCTGCCATATGCACACGGGAGGATGTAAGTGTTACAGGTATCATGTGACGTACAGTTGGTAACACCTGACTGCTGTGGAAGTGTTATGTCATCACCGTCAAGTAAAAGTGACATAACGTACTGTTTGCACATGTCATGGTAGGATGGCGTGTGACACACCTGTGAGCCATCCCCGGTAAACATCCATCTACACAGGTGGATCACCACTTTATGTACACACATCCCTCCATACATGATGTACATGATGTACAACCAACCGTACTGTCAGTATGTCACCATATACAGATATCAATGATGGGGCTGCATTGCGACTGCATGTTGTAGTTAGGCACAGATGAGTTACAGACATCAGCCACTGCACATGCATGGTTGCTGCATGCACAGTACAGATTGCACATGTGTGTTGGTCCTACATGCGTCTCCTGTAGCCATGTTTGTATGCATTGCTATTGGTGGACATGTGTGTTGACATACATAACACATGGACTGTGGTATGATATCATGGGTGTCATGGGTGACATTGCTACCTCCTGTACTGTGAGCATTCAACAGACATGGACCCACCTTCCATTTGCGTGCGTATGATTGCTTAAGCCACTTTTCTGCACGGGGGACAACAAAAGCTATGCTATGTACATATGTTTTGTGTGTGTGGTCCATGCACACATCTACTGCAATCACATGTATGACATATCCAAACATGAGTGTTCGTTGGTGTACAGCAACACTCATCTGTCACAGCTGTGTAAGACCCAGGGCCCCTGGTATGTCTTGAGCTGACATGGTCATGTATAGTGGTATCATTGCAATGCATAACACCTGTTGGATCCCTGTCAGTACATGTGTACTCTGCACAGTTGCTGTAGACCACTGGACAGTTCACTGGTCAAGTGTCACATGGTGTTGTGGTAATGTATGGCTGTGTATTGCTGCACCAACGACATGGTGATGTCTTGAGAGCTACAGTGTAGACTGCGGTGTGTACATCTGTGATCTGCACCTGTGACAGCTGTGATGGCACCTGAGTGTGTACTGGTCTCTGCATGTGAGTGTCCGCCCTGTGCGTGGGGACAGTTATACCTTACTGTGCCCTTCCATGTTTAGACATCGTCTGCATGCAAGACGGCCCTTTGCAACTGCTAAGTGTGTGAGCATGCCCTGTATGCTGTTGCGTAGATGGACACACAGGACAGTCTACACTGAGCCCTTGCATGTTTAGACTCCGTCTGCATCCAAGACGGCCCTTTGCAACTGCTAAGTGTGTGAGCATGCCCAGTACGCTGTTGTGTAGATGGACACATAGGACAGTCCAAACTGAGCCCTTGCATGTTTAGACTCCGTCTGCATGCACGATGGCCCTTTGCAACTGCTAAGTGTGTGAGCATGCCCAGTACGCCATTGTGTAGATCAACACACAGTACAGTCTGAATGGACGTGTATTACTAAGCATGTGGCCATGGCCAGTGACACTTTGTGTCGGTGATGTCCCTCTGTGTATGGACATGGCCGTTGACATCCTGTATAGCGATGGTGGTCTTCCAGGCAACAGATGTCCATTTTCAACGTCACGATGGATGCCTACTGAGTACACACTGGTCGACTATCTTGAAAGGTGTACTGTCTGTGGCGCGTCCAATGTCTATGTATTGTTGTTGTAGTGCTCCGTAAATCTTTAGTTGCCCCGATCGCACCACTGCCGTGTGTTTGTCTATGTCTACCGTGGGACAGTAATATGTCTGTATGCTTTCAGACTGATCACTCTCTATACAATCCCTGTCGGCATCCCTGTCTTTGCGGATGATGACACATGCCTAGAAGTATGCCTCTGGGAGTGCTGTGTTCAGTAATCTCAGTAGCGCATTCTGTAAATGCGTCATGCTGTAGTGTGATAGGGTAGGTAGGTGTATGTTCGACTCCCAGCCCTGCCAAGTGTGTGTGTGTGTGTGTGTGTGTGTGTGTGTGTGTGTGTGTGTGTGTGTGTGTGCGCGCATGCTCCCATCCCCCTGGGGACTCAGTCATGCTTTTAGACACCTCACACCACAGATATTTCCTACCAGCGTCTTTGCCTTTGCTGATGATGACACGCACCTAGAAGTATGCCTCTGGGAGTGCTGTGTTCAGTAATCTCGGTAGCGCATTCTGTAAATGCATCATGCTGTAGTATGATAGGGTAGGTAGGTGTATATTCGACTCCCAGCCCTGCCAAGTGTGTGTGTGTGTGTTTCCAGCTGCATGACAACAGTACATTGCTTTTACAGTATTCACTCTCCATAACATCCGTGCGGCATCTTTGCCTTTGATGCTGCTGTCTGCAGGCTAGACGTATGCCTGTGTGAATGCGGTGCTACTAATCACGGTAGCGCATTCTGTAACTGCGTAATGCTGTTGTGTGGTACAGTGGTTACATCTGTGTTCTGCTCCCAACCCTGTCAAGTGTGTTTTGTGTGTGTGTGTGTGTGTGTGTGTGTGTGTGTGTGTGTGTGTGTGTGTGTGTGTGTGTATATCTATCTATATATATATATATATATATATATATATATATATATATATATATATATATATTGTATATAGATATGTATGTTGAGATTATCACTCTTGAATGTGCTGCATTATCTGTATGTGATCACCTTGGATGTATGTACATCTGCTATGGCTCTGTGATAGTGCACATACTGTGTGCTGTAGTGATCCTGGGTTATACTTGTGTAGTGACCGGTTATTGTGTTGCTGGGTATTACAAGGGGCATTGGAAACAATGTTAGTGCAGCACCTTTGAATGGTCGTGTGCACATCTTGGCAACAGTCAGCAGTGGTTATTACTTTGGAGGGTGAGTTTGGCACATATACGTATGTATTAACTGACAACACAATGCAACTCAGGTTAACATTACTGACTCCCGTTTATCCACAGGTTGTGGTACAGATCCCAGGACTGTATGTGTATACATTGACAGGTGCAGGACTGGGTTAGTGTTGGATGCATGGAGGGGTGTCCATGGCGATCTGTACAGCCTGGCAGGTATGGTCTGTGACTGTCCCACAACCTCCTGTATATGGCTGACACATGCTGTACCTGTGAAAATGCAGACACACACACTTACCAGAAACAGCTAGGGCTATCACATACACACACCCATTGCATCACCATTGGGCCACGCAGTAACCGTTGTCCATCACACACACACACACGCACACACACACACACACACACACACACACACACACACACACACACACACACACACCTACGTGTAGATTGGATGGCTACATGAAATGTAACACCACACCCTGTGCATATGATGTCACCTGTGCCACCACCTGTGATGTGTAACATTGATGCAGGATCAGACTAACCTGGTGCTGATGCACATGGTGGCTTTATACCACTGTATTGATGTTAGAATGTTAACACAAAGTGTGATATCCTTCTAGGTGTATATCAGCAGGCATGATGCATTGCAGCTATGACCATCAATGTAGCATAGTTTACAGCACTGGTAATTCTGATGATGTATTCTCCATCCATGTGCCATTTCACTGATGTGTGTAGTATTGGCAGCATGTGTTTCTGAGTGTGCAGTACGTGTGTGATGTGTGTAGTACACATTTATACATGCTTACAAATGCGTACACTGGCATACACGACATTTCACGGGCTTCAACATTCGTACACTAGCTTACTCATTCTTCAACGCATGCACACGGGCTGACACGCGTGCACACATGCTTACTCAGGTTTACTGGCATGCACAGGCACGGACACACTGTAGGCAGGTTTGCAGGAAACATTGGTGGTATCCATGGCATACACCGTCAGTCTCCTGACTTTCCCTAGGATAGATCATAACACACCTCTTACACTGATGAGTACTGACAGCAAACATGTGACACTGCTCTGGTAAGATTACAGTGTTTTATACATACACACTCATGTTGTCACCTATCTTCTACTCTAATAGTCCCCTTATCCTACACTACACTGTAGAGGCTTGGCCCATATGGCATGACATATTGTGATTCACTATCCTCAGCCTCACATGCATCAGATTGCCTACAAATGCTTTGTTACAACTCTGACAGAGTGCTTCCACACATAACAACCAGTACGCAGTAGCCATGTTGTCTCCAGCTTGCCATTCATTTGCATGGCGTACTAACATTTAACTAAACCTACATTTTGTATGTATATTATACATATTTGACTTGTTTTGAAGCGCAGTGCATTCTCGTGCCACTGTGCTACGCTTCCACACCGGAGATCGGGGGAGGACAACTACACTTTTATTGATATCCAATGGACAATAATGCTACTGGCCTTATATTTGGACATTGGCATGCTTCTTCGACTGTATTCATACTGTATTTGCAGCTGTCATTGCTCCATTTAGCAACGTGCAGAACGCTACTCGCTTAACATCCGGGTACATTTCTGCACATAACTCTGCTCTTGCACGGACAGCTTACTGTTTCATGTATCGCATATTTACATCATTTGCATAGCTTTCACATACAAATGGGGTATGTTGCAAATCCCAACATTGTCCGTGCAACGTTCATGTTACGGGCAGTCTTGCCCCTACAGGAGTTTGCTGAATAGCTTGGCAGACATCTTTCCTTGCTCTACTCTCTCTCTACTCGTACATGCCGGAGGCTTCGTGTATCATGGCCTAGGCTTTGCTGTGTGCTGTGTCTATTTGTGGTGTATGCATGGCTGTGGGTATGTTGTGACCTGCTACGTCTGACATTTCTACAGAGCAGCTCCCACTGTCATCATTTGTAAAGGTGAAAGCCCTATAGGTACTTTATATAGACTGCTGTGTCATTTGACATGTCAGCACATACCTGCGGTCAATACTGAACTTCCTACTGCAGCGCTTTTCATACCTTCTGAGTTATCTTGCAGTCGATAATACTGTTTCCTCTGACATGTATCTGTTTCTGATACAGGATATCATTTTCTTACACCAATACACACAATATATGGCGGCATCACAGGCCAGATGCCATTACATTCCTATTGCAGGACACACCCACCCAGAGGGTTGTATTCCTTACAAAGGCCAACAGGTGCTTATCCACACTTATTATTCTATCATGTACTTTATGTGTTCGCCGGTACTTGCACTTTCCATCAGTGGTAGAACTCACGTGCGAGTATGGGGGACTGGACACTGTATCGGGGACACTGCATGACACCCTGAGGGACACATTTTGTTTGATTCTATTAACCTTCCACATTGACTTTCACAGGGCATACGTTGTCATTCACATTTGTCGAGGTACATGCTTTTGACTTGTACATGTTTTGTCATTTGTCCTGATGTCTTTCTTCTCACCTGTCAATCTAGTATCACTAGTTCTGTACATTTATTTAGGTCGGGTTACCTTCATACCTCTCACCTGTACACATTATGGATAAATGTCCCGAGGTTTGACCTATGATTTTGTTACTTTTTTCATAATAATGTGCCTTTCTGGTAAATTACTGGCAAGGCATTAAGGACTGTGAAGTTAGATAATAATGACTGACATTTGTATTTCATTATTAATAACCCTCATAACATTCGTACTCCTGACTACGCCATTATTCTATCAACATTCTGACTTTGTCTGGGGTATATTTAATATAGTCCCTATTTGTATTTCATGTACTATGCTTTTGTCCAGCTGTCTTATTCTGAAAGGTTGGAAGGTATGGTTACCATCTTGGTTGCACGCATGTCCATCCATGATAATCGCCTTCATGACACTGATATAAGTCCCTACGTCTTCCCCCAATGGTTTACACAATATCCAGTATATGGGTTCAACCATTTTGGAGAATATAGGCGTATGCTATACCCACATAGGTATATTGATCACTCCCATGGGGCGGACCTAATAAATCTGTGCCAACCAACACCTAGGCCCATTTCTGCATACCCATGATTCCTATACCTGACACCCCTCCACAGCACTCATTAGGCATATTTAATGTGAGCGATAATAAAGTATGAAGACACTTCTAAGCACTCTCCACTCTCCGGATATCAGGTCGTACGTCATACATTCTATCGACCCATGTGTTATTACTCTTGCACCTGCTACTGTTGCATGTACAGCTATATTGTAGTTGCAGCTCTGACTCCTTTGCGTCAATGATTATTGTACACACTTAGTACGGGATCAATTTTTGGGGTCCTGCAAAGGACAACTATATCCATGTTTAACGTGTAGAACTTGCAGGTCTGTCACAGTGGTACTTTCCGGGCAATGGTTTGGAAAGCAGCAGTGTATTCACCTTTCATGGATGTCTGTCTGTCTATCCATAATAGCTATACCGTGACCTATTTATGTACATGTGTTATATCTACAAGGACATATGTTTGTTTGTTGTGTATATATCTATTAATGTATCGTGTGTGTATAGATATATATATGTACATATATACATATGTCCGTATATGTCTGTACATTCCTCATTTCATAAATTTCTTTGGTTTAAGTCTGTGGATATATGTGTATGCACAGATATATATATCCATATCATACCTTTCAACTGTACAGATTTTCGCAGAATGTACAGATGTTTGCCTCTTATCTTTGGTCCATTTTTCATAACCTTGTGGCTATCTGGCAAATTAGTGGCATATCATTAAAGACTGACGTTGGAAAATAATGACAAGCATTTGAGGTTACGACTTCATACCCTTCAGAGAATCCATGTTAGTGAAACACCTGTTATTCTATCCACTTTCTATGTTTGTTAGGGCAATATTTGGGAATTGTCCCTATTTGTACCAGTTGTTTTCATGGCTTTGTCTGGTTTCTTACTTTACAGGGTTAACAGGTATGAGCCATATATATATATATATATAAAACGTGGAGAAAACAGCATTCATTTGCTATGCTTTGAGCGGATTACACATATATACATATCCTTATTGTGGGTTACATATGTTTAATAAATATTTGTGCTTACGTGGCCTTTCCTAATTGTGACCGTAACAGTTACATATCTGTATTCCGGTTTACGTACATATGCGAAACACACGTTCACCTTTACATATTTAAATGTGTTTACAGCACACACGCATTCATTACACTTTAAACTTATATGTGCTGTGGTCGTAGTTCAACTGGGACTGCATTCACATTGGCCGGATGCCGGAACCACTATTCTATTGGTGTTCTGCCTCATTGATATGCATACCCATAGTACTTAGCTACATCAACATACGCCTCACCGCTTCACTTACAACACAGGCATCCATTCTCCTGTTGGGAAAAATGTGGTACTACATATTACACATTCCCTATTGCCTGCTGCTGTGGACCCCAGCTGCATTGTTAATCACTCCAAGGATATGCAGAACACCAAGGCTTATAGTCCTGGGACATACAGGTCTTCGATTGTCAGGGTGTTCATGTAATGATCTGGGTTTAGGCTTGTCCGCCTGTTGAACAGAACTTCCCTGGCTGAGTTCAAATGTCAGACGAAGCAAATGGGCAGGTAGTTTCTCCCTATTCTGAATTTTTACCTGTGTTTACAGACCCAGGTGTTTGGTCACCTGTCAGCAGCTTATTCTGTTGGCAATACATATTATGGGTGGGGTTGTTACAGTCCATACTCCACGGTGAGGGGTGTTTCCATTCACATTTCACTATTTCCTGTATTCAGTCATACATGGATTATTATTTTGGACATGAAGTGACTACAGGTATGCAGTTGTACATTACACAAATGTGAAAGGTTGTTACTGTAAATATGTACGGAGTCAGACCTCTGTAATACTCTGTTGTGTTCTGGCACAGCAGTAGCTAATCATTAAAGACTGAAGTCGGAACGTGATGACAGACAGTTGCATTTCAGACTTCATACTCTTCAGGACATTAATGTCAATGTGCAAACTGTTATTCTATCAGATTTCTATGTTTCTAAGAGCTATCTTTACAAATTGTCCCTACTTATGGGCCTTTGTCTCACTTTTATTCACGGCTCTGTCCAGATATCTTGCTCACACAGGTTGACAGGTATGGTCGGTCATGCCTGCACACAGTAAGTTTCCCTCACACTTGATCAGGGTTATCCTGTTTACGTCAGTGTCTTCATCACCTTTATGCCATTTGCCACTATGCGAATGTGTGCAATATATTCTCCCGCCTATTCGTGTCGGGACACGTGCGTCACGGGAAGGTGTTTTATCCTGGGTAGTAGGTTATGCATGACCACTCCGGCCTGGACAGTGTCATGGACCTCTGCTGCACATTCTGACGTTTGTTCAGATATCTACAAGATTGGACATCATGTCTTCATACCCATTCTACTATTTACACAGGTTAGTTATCCCATGAGGGATATCCCAAAAATTTGACAAGACCAAAACAAGATAGATTCAGAAGATTTTTGTGGCTTTACGAAAATGTGCAGGGGGTTTTACATGCAAGGGATACATGGTTTGCAATCCTGAGACTGCCTAGTGTGACACTACCTACTATATATGCGTAGGGGTCACTATGTGTAGCTGTGTCTGCAACGAACCAGTAGGCCAAGTACGGCTGGATTTGGTGGACGTTCTGGTATGGGAGCGGGTTGTGTGATGTGGAGGGGATGCTGGGTAGGCCATTATGCATCCAGGTGTGTTGCATTTGTTATGTCCAGTTCCATCAGGACCAATCTGTGAGTATGTGACGGTGACATATCTATACATTTGTATCGCACATTTCCATATTCATATGTTTGTGGGATTGTGTTCTACACTATGGCCTGTCTGCTTGTCTTGCAGCTGTTTCTACATGTGTTTGTTTCTTTCAGCTTCACCCACTGCCCCCTCATACACCTCCGGTTCACCTTTTCTGCATACAACACAGTATCACCTTGGAGGATTTTACTATTACTCATCCACCCCTCACACGCAAATTCCTCACACCCCATAGATCACTACTTTGGTTGTTGGCCCATGACACGGCCAGAGTAACACATTGAATACCCTACATGTGTCAGGTACCTTTATGGTTGTGTGGACTACCCTGCCATGTTTGCTTTCCACATGCTATACCTCATGCACATAGGTACACGCCCATACCTAACTTTCATTACTTGGTTGGTATACCCGGGTATTACCCGTTCGACTGTGTCACATACAAGTTCGGCTTATACCGCTGACTTCCAGATTTTGCCAGCCTGTTGTGCTCATTGGTAGGATGGCACCTTTTCCTATGTCCAAGCTATTCCTTACACATATCCGACTGTTGTGGACAATGCCTCCCCACAGTCGACAGTAGGGTTTCCACCTTTTCAATTGGCCACAGTGTGACATTTACGGTGAACACATCATATTTTACGGGCCGACACATACCCACGGTCAGTTCGGCAGAGAGAACTTACAATTCTTGCCTATATCTAAGCTTATTCTTGTAGCATTTTGGTGGCTTATTCTGTTTCTTATGACATTTATGTAATATACATACAGAGAAACTGTTTAATGCAATTATTACATAACATCTAAGGAATAATTATGTCCTATAATCTCTGGACATTTGTCATTTTTACAAGTTTGTGTCAGGGCACATCTGCCCACGGAGGGACTGTCACTCGCAAACTGGGACAGGAGGTAATCTTAGTCAACGTTACAGATCATACTGTTCCTTTCGGCCTACATGTGTCCTTATTGTTGTAGCTGTTTATATGCTCCTTCGGTTTTGTTTACATGCGTATTCTATTTCCTATCACATTTGGTATGTGAAATGCGGACATACCATTTGTATGTGACTATTACATGCCTTGTGGGATATGATTCAGACATATGGTCGCTAAATATATCTACATTTCTCCTTGTGTATTTTGTTATGGACACATCTGCCCAGCTATGTACCCTCCCCTCACATTATGGGTCAGCTGGTGACCCTCTCCATTGGGCTGGACGTACCTACTGGCTGTGCGCTAACATATGATGCATTTCACTTCCACATGGTATAGCTATCTACACTACGTTGGGCTATGAGCACACAGTTTTCCATGTCATTTGTTCAAGGGTTAGGGACCCGTTATTCCCTACCGTGCATTTGTGTTTGCTTATTCATTTTCTGTTTGCAGGAACTATCTTGCATGTTTTGCATACGTTTCAGTATCCATGGACACTGATAGGTGCGATTACTATTGCAGGCAGAATATAATATTCAGCAGTTTAGGTTGCTCATCGACAGCTGACATTGACATGCCTCCATGAGCAACTTCGATATGCCCCATGCCCTTGCACATGTTTCCTATGTACATGGCTGTGGTGGCTGCATGCCTTCATTAATATGCATATGGCGCTACTACTCCATATATATGCTGCACGGCCGGCGCACGCCTTACGCTGGCCTTGCACCGAGCTTCATGAATCCCGGGGAATATTTTCCTTACAAACCCATGGAAACAACATACTTAAAAAACTAGAACTTTTGACTAATATAATTGATGGTTCTTTGAAAGGCACCTCATTTATATCCCTAATATATAAAGTCATTAGATCTGATAATAATTCCACGAATGCTTCTTTTTGGGAATACTCCACCAAAATAAATAATGGAGAATTTACTACTAAAAACAAGAAATTACTTCTAAAATCAGTACAAAAAACAACAATTTCTCCTTACTGGAAAATATACACATGGAAATTCCTCCACAGAAGTTATTATACACCTCAAAGAGTTGCAAATATGTACAAAACAAATGATATGAAATGGAGGTGTAAAGCTACAGAAGCTGACTGGTTTCATATGATTGTTGCATGTAATATGTTATCCCAATTTTGGAAAGAATTTGAATGTTTCTGTAAGGCCTTATGGAATGATAATTGTGAAATTTCAAGTTCACTCATTTTATTGAATGTACCATTACCAGAAATCATACCTAGATTTCAAACACACCTTCTTTGGTCAATACTTTCAGTAGCAAGAAAGGTTGTGACAAAAAAATGGAAAACTAACTCTCCTATATCTTTCAGAAATGAATTTATTTATTTAGCCAGGACCTTGTGTGAAAAAGAAATATCTAGTTTAAAAATGAATACAAAGAATTTAACACACAAATTAATTGCTTGGGAAAAGTTACAATCAAGTTACAATCATTACTGAAAAAGTATTAGATGATTTCCTGAATGTATAAAGAAGTATTTCTTGTTATGGACTTTGTAAATAATTTGTTTCAGTTTTGAGTGTAAATATGTTATTACTGTTATTATTCTTGTTATAAAAAAAAATAAAAAACATTTTTGAAAAAAAA